>NC_056727.1:1146479600-1146522100 GCF_019279795.1 Protopterus annectens
GCAGTCATGGGAACTTAAGTTCCATAAAAACACACACACACACACACACACACACACACACACACACACACACACACACACACACAGACACACACACACACACACACACACACACACACGCACACACACACGCACATACACACACACGCACACACATGCACATACACGCACACACGCGCACACGCACATGCATGCATGCACACACGCATACACACACACACACACACACACACACACACACACACACACACACACACACACACACACACACACACACACACACACAGTACATCCAGTACATCAGTAAACAAGGAAGAACACAGAGGAACACTACAGCACGCTTATAAAAACACATTTTTTTTTAAGAAAGGTAAGCAATTTATTTCTTAAATAATATCATTGTATAATAGTAATAATCCACTCCTGTTTGTGGGTATATCAGGATTCACCCACAGTTGGCTTTGTTTAATCACTCAAACTTCACCCTCGTGATCATACCAGCTGTGGATACATCCTATTATACCCACATATGGTGGTGGATTATTGCTGAGTAATGGTGCTACTGAAGCCAGAGTATATGACAACCTGCAAGCTCATGCTATATTAAGGGAGTAATATTTAATGTACAGAATTGTAGGTGCATACTTGAGCAGAGAACGAGTTATATTGCACAATGCTCACAATTAAAATGTACGTATGTGGGGCAGATATTGTTCAGTACGTAATGTGTTGTAGACTTTCCACCTTTTCAGATGGCTAAAATTGGACAAAGGGTTTGTGGCCTGGCATATGATATTGCAACAGGTCTGGGGGTTCTAGATGCTCAATGGTGCATTTTAGAGCTTTTTTCCCCATCTTTTGATCCAGTGAAAGCATAGCTTGAACAAAATCATGAAGAAAGACATTCAATCTTGTTTTCCTTCATTTAAGTAATTAGTTGAGCCCAAAGTTTAATTTCAAAATATGAATCTGACAAAATTGTTAATCCCAATAAGCTAATGTATTTATTTATAATCACATTTCAAATGCTGGAAGTCATCATTTTCAAGCACAAAGTAGTACTTTTTATTTATTTACTTAGTGAGCATGCTAATTGGCAAAGTCAGCTGATCCAGTGATGTTTTTCAGTCACAAGCAGGCCAGGCCATTATGGCAGATGAAATTCATTGGTAAAGATTTACACAGTTCATAACAAATAAGACAAAACTGTGTGAGCTACAGATAATAAAGTCTGGTGGTATAGAGCAAAGAAGAGTCAAGTTACATAATATCTAGCAGATATACAGAAATAAACAAAATCAAAGTTTATAATATAATGCAGATTGAAAGACAGATATGTTAAACTGTAGCCTGTACTGCTGGAGTAGTATTTAGATATTTAAAATCCGTTCTTACATTATAAAAGCAAAACCTTTTTGTGATTTCCTGCATTATGTACTTGGGCTGCTGTGAGAAAAATTTGTTTGTTGTGAACTACATGATATGGAGTATCATGATCAGGTTTATGATCATAATCAGTCTGATATGAGTTCAAGACATGAATTTCAAGAAGTTCAGATCAAGAGTGAAGCTTGAGAGGTGAATCATGACGTACACATTGAGAATATATGACAGAAAAGTTTATGATTTCTGACACTCAGTCATAATTCTTTGTAGTGGATGGACCTTAAACTGCTTTCATGTATTACAGCATTTAAGGTTAAAGAAAAAAGTGTAGCAAATCAGGGTGTTTCACAACTTTGAAAGCTGTAACACACTGGCCACTGAAGAACAGCAAAAACAACGTAAACATCATACAGCCAAAAAGAAAGGCTGAATGAAATTAAAGATCTTTATTGGCTTGTGCCAGTTACATTTGTGAATGCTCTAGTTTGAGACTACAGGTTGACAGCAGTGAGGAGTGCTTATTAACATGATGTCAGAAAGCTGCTTTACAAACTCATCTTTTGTTCCCAATTTCAGAGCATAATCACAGCACTCCTACTGTGCAGTAAACTGTGCAGCAGATTGTCATCAAATGGTCTGACTGCATTCATTTAATCAATGTAAATTCTTTAGCTGAAAAAGTCATCCATTTGCCAAGCAGAATATCAAAGCATGATGCATTTTTCTAGCAGCATGCATAATAAAGATACACATCGTATACAACAGTGCTCCAAGAGTGTTATATCATGGAAATGTTGATGTATGCTGAATCAGAGACTTTACTATCATAGCTGTGAATATGACAACTTATTTGTTCTTAAATTGCAAGGACTAAATGGAAATGCAGGAGTAGGCTTCTAGAGATTTTCACAGATCAATAGCCTATTAAGTATCTATGAACCTATAAGACAGAACAAGTGAGATCTAAGATATTTTGATCTGTATCACTGTATAAACTCTGCCTTAATAACAAAGATAACTTTTGTTATTTAGCTTAGCCTGAAAGTTTTATAAGATAGCTCAAAAGCATTCAGAATTATATTTTTATTTTGTGGGGGAGTAGAACAGAATGCACACACACACACACACACACACACACACACACACACACACACACACACACACACACACACACACACACACACACACACACACACACACACACACACACACACACACACACACACACGTGCACATAAAGAATCACACAATGCCTAACTGGCTCTGATGAGGTTTGAAGACTGAGTTATCTTCTCTTTCACAGATGTCAGTACCGTTACATACTACTGCTCTGTACCGATGGGCAGAGCTAATCACTCCTTTCCTTCCTTCAAGACTGGAATAATAGCAGTAAATTAATGTTCTGTATCAGCAGGAGATAGCTGATTTTGTTCATTAATTGCTTATGATAGGGAGAAGAAACAGCAACAAGATATCTGCAATAGCTGAAAAGTTTGCGTTTATAATTCTTTGCATTTTGCATATGAGTTTTATAATGTTTTTTAATTATATTCCATTAAACATTTCTTGACATATATTTATGACAGTAATCAGCAGACCAAATACATTTTTTTACATTTGAAATTTGTTTCCTTAAAGGAAACTGGCCATTATATTGCAATTATTCTTAGGGGACTGATTACCTCATTGATGCAGACTTCCTATAGTTCTTATATAAGCATCTTATTAATAGTTTAAATTAGTTTTATATATTAACAGTCCAAACATTGTAATTCTTTCTCTTAAGAGATAACAACTTGTCAAACTCCCTAGAGTTCATTTACAGAAATTCAGAATTATTTTATGTTTGTACAAAAAGGTTAGGGGGACAGTGGTTGCTTTAGTTAACCGATTGGCTACAACGGATGGTGCATTGAATGTTGCTATTGCCTGACAGTATATGGTTTGATCCTGATTTCAGATTATATTTTGCATGGATTTTTTGTGCTTCCTGTGTAAAGATTATTTACCCTGTTGCACCAGTACAATTTTTCTCAATACAGATTATTATTGCTTTTCTATTATGGACAATTTTTGTGCTTTTGCTTTTTTAAATGCAACAAAAATCGATTGCTGTCTAAATGTACTATTTGATCATTTTTATAAATAATTCAAAAGGCTTAACAGACAAAGTATGTAAGAATAACATAAGGCAGCACAGCTCTCAACCTCTTTGAATAAAAAATCTGGACAAAGCCATAAGTAATGGGGGACAACGGCCCAAAACAGGGACAGTTTTGAAATATTGTTCTTACAAACTTAGAACATTCATAGAATAACAGGTTTTGCATTAGCATGCATTTTCTGAAGCATATGAAGTCTGAATCTGAAATGTCTGTCATTATTTTCTGACTTCAGTCCTCAAAGATTTGGCAATTTGCCAGTAAACCATAAATTTATGAGTAACAGGCCAAAAATATGAGATGAAAATCTGGACATTCTGCGAAAATCTGTACAGTCGAGGGTTATGTGAGGCAGGTTTAAGAGTTAAGAAGTTATCATCTGGTTATTTTGTGGGATTCCCAGGACCTGGGAGATAAAAGTCTATCTGCACTTTAATATGCATGCTATGAATATCCGGCTATCATAAATAAAGTTGCTGATGTTAAAGATACAAATAATTTCTCAAAAGTTTTAATGTATGACATAAACACTTCAGGCAGGCATACTTCAGTCTTTGAAACAAATAATTGAACTGATTGCTTGAAACCTAAGGAACTGTTTGTAACAGAAGGTGAAAGTAGTTAATCAAAGCTTCACTTTCTTTAAGGTTTACTGATGCATTAGTTACATCTCTAGTAAGCAGGGTGAATATACGCTTATTTATCAGTCCAGATATATGAATTAAGAAATCATTGTTTTGCTAGACAATTAACCAAATATGATAGCCTAAGGTCAAGGCATGTTCTCTAAGGACAGGCATTTACTGAAGGAAGTAACTACAATGGAAATATCTTTAAGAATGTAACCATAATGGTCAGGTGTAGAAAAAGCAGTCAGGTGAAAAATTTCAGGCAATAGAACCACTTGTAAGACACTGAAAAGTAAGGTGATTAGGTCAGCAGATAAGACTAGCCCTCCAATATATATATATATAAATGTGGATTAAAAAAATAGGATATGCACACACTAAAGTCTAATGATGTGTGATTAATAAGAGAAAGCAAAATCCCTGACTGAGATGGTCAATGAATAAGGACAACATAGAAGGCATAGATGTTATCGTAGGTTTGGATGATTCAGTAGTAAGAGGAACTGATTTTTTTTTTGGGGGGGGGGTGGCAACTTGCACAAGGTGGTTTATTTTACCATGGGATGAGACAATAAAGTTAACAATGGGCTGTTCAAAATGTTGAGGCAGAAACAGAAACTGTCTACATCATCTTGCATATGGGAAAAGGTAAACAAAGAATATTTTTTTAGAAAAACAAACAGACATTCCTGAGGTACTTTCTACCATCAGGTAATTACATTTAAATATATTTTAAACATTTTCTACAAGCAGGGAAATCCTAGTAAATAAAATACAAAGAAAGAAATGTATAAGTCCTATATTAGAAAGATTAATGGAATTTGTGGAATAAGCTTTAATAATAAATTTTCTTCAGTTTTTACCACTCCATAGCACCTAATAGTAAACAATAATCTATGGCTGTGGTTAGTCAATATAAGATCTGTTTTAATCTGCTTTCCATTAACCAATATTAAAAAAAAACTAAAATCTAAAGCACAGCTCTGATATGAACTACTAAAATAAACTCAAACAAACCCAAAGTAATGAATACCTTTCTGAATTTAAAATCTTTCAATATTACAGACAGTGTGGTAAAAGAAAAGGTGCTGTAATAGCTTTACAAAGTATACAAGAACCAAGGGAGAAGTATTTTTTGACAACAGTAGTAACATGACTGGCACTTGTGTTGCAAACACTGAGGCCAGTAGTTATGAAATGGTACTTTGGTACTTTGAAAAAAGGATGACTGTTCAAGGTTACTTGATTTTTTATTTTTATTCTATCTCATCCATATAAAATCATACCAGGTAACATGAATGCACAAAATACAGCTTGAGGAGAAATATGCTGCTCTAAGCACTTATAAACTTTTACGGGAATTTTTGCAAGATCAAAACTTGTGTCATACAGCAATAGCTCTGACCAGAAATGGCAATATCATGGATATTGTTTGTGTCAGTAAATCTCTAGGTATTATTTAAATGAATGGTCACCATTGTTCAGTATTGATCATGCTTTTATTTGGGTAACAAAAACATTTTGTTTGGTGTCAGAGGGGCTAAATTATAAGTCTGAAGTTGACTTTTAAAATAATAAGATAAATATAGAAATTTGTAAAGCTGGGGTAGATAGGTGATCCTACTCCCACCCAATTAAACAAAACAAACAAACAAAAAAGAGCACACAGAAAAAAGTAAGATATCATTAAAGTTAAAATACCACACTTATAAATCAGGGTAAGTATCATTAGAGAACTAAAAAAGAATGAACAAGTCAGCTTGTTTAACAACAAAGACGACTATCAACAAGAAAAATAAGTAATATAATAGCCTTGCTCTGTGATACGGAGGGATGGAGCCCTCACTGCATCCCAGATAACCAGAACTATGTAGCTAGCCTCAGCAATGGTTGAGCCTGGTAGAGAGGAGGGATGACTGAACAAGCATATCCAACTCAGTTCTTCTAGGTAGGTGGGGTGTGTGAGCAATCTGAAGCAGTGTAATCTCTGGTACAGACTGGAAATACCACTCCACATGCTGTAAGAGTGGGAAGGAATGGCTGCTTGGAGGGTGTAACCCTTGTGGAACTAAGGGCCATCTTCTGCCATCGGCAACATATGTGGACATCTCCTATCTGGCACCTTGCTAACTGCATGCATGGCAAAGGCTGGGGGAAAAATGATAAATAAAAAAAAAATTGCTTTTGTATCACCCCTGATGACTGCCTGGATAATAACCTTCTCAGTCAACTCTTGTCCAGTGAATGGACTGAATGGGCTGATAGACTGAAAGAGGGTCCAATGGATTATCAGGCCATAGGACAGAGACCGGAAAAAAACAAATAAAAAAAATATTATAAAAGGTAATGCTGACTTAATCTTTTATTTATCACACAATTTTGAATAACTTTGAGATGGAAATTAAGCAGGTGGTCATCTGGCTTAAAAATCAAATCAAATTAGAATTAATTAAAAGTACCAATAAAAAAGGACTAGTTTACCTCCTAACTCTCTACATGAACGTAGAGAGTGGATTTGGAGTCAATTACACTGCTTCCTACCCTCTGAAATGAGGTGTTCTTTGGAACTCTATACTTGGCCCCCATTTTGTTTACTTTTACGTGCCACATCTTGGAGTTCTTGCACTGGCATTTTTAACCCAACAAGGTTTGATACCCCCCTCCATAGTTTCTACAGAACCTCTTAAACTGGTATTGGCCTATTCAATTTCTGTGTTCTACATCCCAGGGGATACTAGATGTCCAATTTTACACTTTGAGATTTGGGCATTTCTGCATGGGGGAATCCCCTCCCAAATGTTTGACTTAGCTGGCTGGCACACCTTATTGTGCTGCATGATTTTAAGCATTATTTAAAATCCTGTTTATTTGACCTTCCATTTGACTAGCTTTTGTTTGAGTTTTCTGCTTTACTGTTGTTAGAAATACATTTTTTTTATTTTGTTATTCAATTATTGTTCAGTTTCATTTCGCTGTTTTATTCTTTTTATGTCATTTAAGTACCAACTCAGAGGTTCCTGTCTTCTGGGTGAAAATACATATTTCTGATATTGGTTTTCTCCCTTCAGCTTGCTATCTATACTTTACTCTTTCTTCAGAGATGGATCATGGTCAAATGGTGCCTTTGACAGGGTAATGGATCAGAATCCCCCCCTGCATCCCCAAACCCAGCGTCCCCACCCAGTAGTCAATCCAGTGTCCCATTACTTGTCTCTCTCTCACTCCATCTTTACTATCACCATAAAACAGTGTTCAAAACACTCAGTTTGCATACCCTTTTCTTCTTTATTTCTACAGTGTTAGATATTTGAATTTAATTTAACATTTTTATTTCATATTGTATAGCACAAACACTGATATTCATTTGCTAAACAAAACAAAATATAGTCTCAGAATGAAAGCAGACAACATGAGCAACAATAAACTTTCTACTGTTGAAACCCACATTCATTGAAACAGCATTGAAACCCACATTCACAGACAATGCAGCTGGTTGACAGAGGCAGAATAAGTGTGCCTTTGTGCTGTTTTTAAATCATGCCACCCATTCAGTTTTAGGACCACAGATAAATGCAAGTGTTCTTTGATTCACTTTCCTGATTGTATTAAATTATATTAAATATTTAATACAGCACCACTTTTTACAGTGGGTTTTAAATTTTCAGTTTTGAAAATTTTTATAGTAAGCAATGAAACAAAGCATATGATCCAATAATGACAAGGCTACACATTGCAGAACATTTCAACTGTAAAAGACCACTCAAACAGCTGTCATTATAATCCACTAATAACAGTCAATATGCACAATCTCTGCAAAAGTAAAAGCCATCTGAATAATTCCACACTAAAAGATCTGTAACTAATGAAGAGGTTGCTGATGGCCAACAGCTTTGCATTTCAGTGCTTCATCTACAAATTCATTGCCCGCTGCCCTTGAAGAATAAATTGCCTTTATTACATAAAAATTCAAAAATAAAAATAATTGATGGACTGGTGATATGCAACAGGGAATAGCTAGGAAACCTACAACAGGTTCATAGTCACTAAGCATCTCATCCAACGAAGGGCATACTCAGGAGTGCAGTGCCCCTCCCCCGTTATGCGTACAGTAGTGTTGACAATCAATCTACCTGATGTGGGAGGAGAACACAAAGGCAAGTGAGTGATCTTTTGCACCACTGGCACTGAACAGCACAACTTTGAACCTCTATGACTGAGACTGACAGACTGTAATCCTCAGTGATTTACAAAAACAAACAAAAAATAAACTAAAAGAGACCTGGCCATTGGTATGGAGATTGGCACTTGTTGTCCAATAATAAAGGTTCAGGGTTTGACTCTGAGCAAACTAGTCACCAAACTAGACAGCTCCCTAACTTGAGTGTTTCAGACACACACACACACACACACACACACACACACACACACACACACACACACACACACACACACACACACACATACTTTACTCACTATCATGGTGCACTCACTGTTTCAACTGCAAACTCAATTTGTTTGTTCACTTACTGATATCCTAAAATGTGCATTCAGCTACATACTCTATTAGTTGACTTACTCATATCGTAAAACATGCACTCACTGTTTCAGCTGCTCTGTAGGTACCTCTGTTTGGCCATTAGGGTTGGGTTGACATAGGCATCTCTGTTTGTTTGGTGTGGCAGGGTGGGATTGGCTTAACAGTTACAATTTTCCATGATTTTTTGTTGGGATGTTTGCCCTAAAACTGGTTTCTAGGGCTTGCTGGTCTCCCATGAGGTCCTAAAGTACTCCTGTGTTGAAAAAGTTGCCAACGAGGACATACAGCCCTCTTGTGTTTACAGATGTCTTCTGGCTTTGATTTATTTATGGAAGACTTCATTTTTATCAGCTCTCACAAGCCAACATGGCCCTCCCATCCAACATGGACCCTAGGCAGCTGCCTAGGATGCCTAGTGCTGGATCCTGCTCTGCCTTTCATTTCTCCATAGCTATACCCTGTTATCCTAGCCTCAGACAAACCAGAAAGTCCATATTATGATTCCCTCCTTCTTTTTTGTTACATTATATCTCTATCTATCTATCTATCTATCTATCTATCTATCTATCTATCTATCTATCTATCTATGTCCAGTGTATGTAGCCTTTCTTTATATCTCTACACCACTACTTGGTGCGTATCTTATTAAACCTTCTTCACTACACTACCCCAAAAAGTTTATTGTTGTAATTTCTATAACTGTACATAATAGTTAAGGTACAGCCTTACAAGTACTGAAATGTATCAAAAGAATTACATTTTCCTCTGTTGCATTATCATGCAGCTAGACTTCCAACTGGTCTTCACCTGAGACCTCCAATTCTACCATAATTTATTGACTACATAGGTTATAATCACTTAGCACTCTTTTCATCTTTATTCTGAATTGCATCCATTATGCCAAGCCTGTATGGAAATATAATTTCCACTTTCCGCCTGCCTGCCTACTACTACTTAGTACCACTATGGCCCAAGGGAGCTCAACTATCCTTGGAAAGGGCATCAGAACAGAGTAATGATACTGATCCTTCATCACAACTTGTTAGAACTTAATCCTACAGAACTGGCAGACATTTTATAATACAGGAACAAAGTAGTAATAACTGTGATTTGTTAGTAACATTTTGATTAAAGTTCATCATCTACACAGAGTTACACAGGGAATGTCATCCATGTAACTGGATGTATATATTAAAGGTGGAAGCAGTATTTCCCAAATGGATTCTTATTATTTAATCAAAATCTGAATTGTTGAACCACTACTTATTGCACCTTAATGATCAAACCATACAACACCAAACACAAAAAACACATAAACAACTTATTTTGCAGGGGACAAGCCTCCCCTGCACCCTCTACACCCCTGTTAGTTGTACATATTAACTCCAAGATCGCTATAGGGTGTGTAAAGGGTAAATTCCCTGATCCTCACTGTTCTGCAAACTCACATAGCCATTTCCTATTTTTTCAGTGGGTCAGCAGTTTGTGGGGTAATCTTTAAGGTGCAATTTGTAAAAGTTCAGCATTCACAAATGTAGATTAAATGATGGGAACTCTCCAAAACATATTTAATAATACAAATATATGAGTTTACAGGCGGCACTACATTTCAAATAATGCCCTACTTAACCAATGGAACAAAAAATACTGAACACTAAATGATATGATTGCATCATGCTTTCTCCCTATAAAGAATAAACAGTATAAACATTTGATTTGCATTTCAGTTTTGCAGTCCAATAGGATATAGGTGACATTATGATACTTTTTTATTTTCTGCTGTAGTTTGTGGTGCTTACTAAATAAGCATAATTTACAAAGAAAGTTTTAAAGCCACATTATTTTTCAGTGGTGATACATGTAGAAATAAGTTATGGATTACAATATATGATGGCTACTGTGAGCAAGTACCGTCTCATCATTCTTCTCTCTCCCTAGCTGGATTATCAAATCCCCAGATTGAGATTCGAATTTCAGTAATCTGGGTCATAGTCAGGACTTTATCCCCCTGTGCCGTAATGCTGGCAGGGAGAAAAACAGAAGAAACAGTGCAGTTATTTGAAAATGCCCTTTCCCAAGTTTTACATTACTGAATCTGCTTTTCATGTGGTGTGGTGTGTTGTGGTTTGTGTTTGTGGTGCATTGTGGCCTGGGAGTTAGACATGGTGGACAATGTGTGGTTGTGTACGGAGATTCAGGTAGGTTGTAATTGTTTAAGGGTTTTGGGTATGGAGTTTTTTGTTTTTTAGTTGTGTGGGAAGTTTTGGGAGACAGATGGGTTAGATAGGTGAGTGTGTTTGTGTGTTAGTGTTGAAGGCGGTGTGTTTTTTGAATGTGTAGTATGTGTGTTTTTCATGCGTATGTGTGAGATTGTGTGAAGTAAATGTATGGTGCGTAACAGTAGATTTTTTTGTGTATTTTATGGTAGTTTGATGTTGGAGTTGGTATATATAAGTTGCATGTGTATGGGTGGTGCATGGTGGCTTGCCCTCTGCTTATGCATAAGTTTTGTGGGTTTTGTTGGTGTATATATTTAGTTGCTTATTTACAGTGTGGGGGGAGGTAGTGTTTGTAATGTTGTGATGGAGGTCATATTAAAAACTGAATGTCGCTTGCTGAAAATTCAGTATTATGAATTTTCAGTATAGTGACATTCATTCTTTAAATATTTTGGTATATTGGGTGTTCGGTGTTTGGGTCGCAAGATATTGAAAGTTGGTCTTTCAGTCTTTCGAGATTTAAAAGTAGACCTATATATATATATATATATATATATATATATATATATATATATATATATATATATATATTTATATACATGGCTCTACTTCTGTTTGTCGAAAACACACTTTTTCAACAAACAGAAGATCGAACCTACTTAAGCAAAAGTGCACTACATCGACAGTGCACTTTCACATAAGCCAACTTACTGAAGCACATTACAGTGGGTATAAGGAAATATGTCCTTTTCCCCGCTGTACGATCTCGGAGTTAGTATATTTAACTGGGGGGGGGGGGGCTTGCCTCCCTGCAAAATTGTGTTTAAGTAGTTTGTTTTGAATCGGCTTTTGCGAAAGTGCAGTTTTGATGTTGTGCACTTTCGCTTACTTGGGTTTCTACATTTCTTGTTTGAGATTGTGAAATTTCGATCAGGTAACACACACACACACACACACACACACACACACACACACACACACACACACACACACACAGAAGCACAGCTAGGGTATGGTGGGAGGGGGCAGCTGGCCCATGCACAAGGTGTCAGGGGGTATGAGCATCAGAGCCATTGTTTTTTTTTTATTTTCAATTTCAAGTTTCTTATGTAAATGCAAGAACAGGAGAATAGTTTTAGGGCACGAGTACCTGAAGCTCCTCCTTTGGGGGGAAGGAGCAAAGGAGCACCAGGTTGGAGAATGTACTTTCATTTTGCTATCACATGGAGCACAAGGACATTAGGGACCTGGCACTTCTCCTGTTTAAGAGAACAAAAGAGCACAAGATAGGAGTACTGTTCTTTTTTGTTACTTTATGGTTATTCAACCTGGCATTGAGAGGTACCAGACAGTGGAGTTGCAGCAGGTACCAAATGAACCAGCTACAGCTCTGTAATATATATATACGTGTGTGTGTATATATATATATGTATGTGTGTGTGTGTGTGTGTGTATATATATATATATAGTACTCAAAACAAATCAGGTACACAAATTGCTCTACAGGTGCATGGGATCCATAAACACAGAACATCACTCAAAAAATGGCACTCTGAGATCTGTAAGTGCAGCCGAAACTGACTGCTGCACTTATGGAACACAGTGTGCCAGTTTTTTGAGTGATGTTCTGTATGTATGTATGTGTGTATATATATATATATATATATATATATATATATATATATATATATATAGCTAGCTCTGGCTAATAGTTAAGTTTGCAAATGACTGCAAGCTAGGAACAGTCATGGAATCCTTAAATGACTTAGCCATCCTATTGAAAAGTTTGTCCCAAATAAATAGTTGGTGCCAAAATCATGGACTAAAACTAAGTGCCAAAACATGCATTACTGTATCATTTGGGAAGTTTTTACCCTAGGGAACTACCACATTAGCAATATCCCCCTAAGAGTTGACCCAGTTTTTCGGGGGTATACCTTCATATGTTCGAAAGCACATTTCTGAATGTGCTTAAACATGAACCGTATAGCCGAATTCCATCACGCTGACTTCCCTAACCGTCATAAAAATATTGACTTTCGACATTTCCCATCTCTCCACCACTGAAATTAGTGCTACCATGGGTCAAAAAGGGGACAGTGTTTTGTAATTCAGCACCTTGGTTTTCGAGATTTTCGAATTTTACAGTTTGCAGTTCACGGCAGCAGTGTCGAAGATGTGGCCGTTGAACTTATGAAGGTATACCTGTTCGGGATTTGTCAGGATTTGGAAACTTATCTGGACAGTGGCCTAACTTTTGATCAACATGTGTCCATTTTTGTAAGAAAGTCCTTCCTTACTGCATGGCTTATAAACAGAGGGAATGGTCACTGAGATTCTTTACTGAAAGGATACAAGGCCAAAACAACCTGTCCTACATGGACAGACTCAAAGCCCTTTCACTATACTCAGTATCCTACAGATGTCTAAGATGTGAACTGTGTCTGGCATACAAGGCATTCTATAACCTATTACTGATGGATTTATATCAGCAAGTCAAATGGCATCAGAAATACTCAATCTATGGTTTCTGTGCTAGGCCTGGGTGCCTTTCTCTTCCACCCTCTCTATCATTGTTTGCATTTTATACTGGGAGTTTTTGAGCTGCTGCCCCTGCTGTATAGATGGCCCTAGAAGCTCCTCAAAAGTTTTATCATCTCTCTTCATCTTACTGGTCACTGACAGAAGAAACTGGAAGACCCTCTACTTAGACTGTTAGTGTACTTTGAAATTCCCTTGAAGTGTGTGTGTGTGTGTGTGTGTGTGTGTGTGTGTGTGTGTGTGTGTGTGTGTGTGTGTGTGTGTGTGTGTGTGTGTGTGTGTGTTTGTATGTTCCTCATTGCTGGCTTGTCTGCCTTTGAATCACCTTCCAAATACTTGTTAGTCTTGTTTCTGGTACCTTTTCAGTTGTGGCTAACTAAAGTGTGTTTTTACATTAAGAAGGCTGGGACTGCAGTTCTAGTGGGAGTAGAAAGCTAGCCTGGTCTGTCCGAGCTGGGAAACACACAAGGGAGCTAAACAACTTAAGGTGACAAATATTCATTGAAGCTGGTTGGTACCTTTAAGCTTTTGGTCAAGTAGTAAAGTATCCTGGTCAGTCTGAATTGGAAAACTTACAGAAAGGCTTAAAGTGAGAATTACTTGTTGTGGTTAGTTATTTGATTTGTTTCCCATACATTTTCACTTTTGTCTACCTAAAGTGTGATTTTACATTAAGAAGGCTGTAGAAAGATAAGCTGGTCTGTCCAAGTTGGGAAACACACAAGGAAGCATAAAGTGACAATTGTTTATTGTAGCTAGTTGATACCTTTTCATTTTTGGATAAACAAAGTGTGTTTTTACATTAAGAAGACTGGGACTACTATTATAGTGAGAGTAGCAAGGTGGTCTAGCCAGTTTAAGTTGGGAAACCCACAGGGAGGATTAAAGTGAGATCGTTTCATCAACCAGCAGGCATTTTAACAACTTGATTGGCTGTTAATCTTCACTTGAAAGCTACTTTTGCTGTGATTTTTACATTAAGAAGTTCCAGGATCATTCATCTTGTGGCAGAAGGTGTTCAAATGGTCTCTCTGAGTTGGGAGGCTCACCATGGAGTTAAAGTGTAGTCATTTACTGGTAAGATAGTACGAGAGTTAGTTTTCAGCTTTTTCTGTCTGATCCAAGTTATGTAATTTTTTGCAGAGTTGTTCACAGCTCAGTGGTGGTTATCAGTACCTTGTATAGCAGAAAACCTATAAAGCTAGTACTTAGGACTTTAACCTAATCACAGAAATGCTTTGCATAGAGCAAAGCTTAGGGCATCCAGATAGTGTCATTCAGCACTAAGATCATAGCACTATCTAACATCTAGCCTTCACTTGAGACACACCACTTAGGTTAACCTCATAAAACCATGACCCTAAACCATAATAGCCCAACCCTAATACAAGTCCTGATAACATGGATTTGCAATTTCCTAATGTCCCTGTGTCCAGCTTGGTAGATATGGGTATCCTGAGACAATGCAACAATTCTCTTATGCACTCAAACAACATTTTAATCCTTAAAGAAACTAAAACAGTATGCAAGAGATGCACATACATAACTTCTTTGGAGACAAAAATATGGCTTACAAACAAGGTTGTTAAAAATACACACTACATGCTTCACACATACCACTCACCCCCCCCCCCCCACACACACACACACACACAGACCGTCATATGCTGAGTCGCTTAAAAGAAACCTCTACAAACCTCAAAGACCTCCTAAACCATCAACCAGTAAGACCTACCCTCAGCAATCACTACACACCAAAATCAACACCTAACAATACAGATAAGCCTGCACCCAATGATCATCCAAGAGCAAAGCCAGTAAGACAAGCAAATACTTTACCTAGTACTCTTGTCATACAGGATTCAATTTTACAACAAACAGATACTCCTCTCACCGGGCTGAACAAGAAATAGATAAAGGTTAGTTACCGATCTGGAGATAGCATCTGCAGTATCACACATGCTGTCAGGCTACTGCATCCGAGGTACCAAAATTATTCTATCATAGTTCATTTGGGTGTAAATGACCTGAGGCATACCTCACTGGACTATATAAAAGAGACATTATGGATCTCTCTAAATGTTTGTCACAGACATGTACATGCCTTGCATTGAGCAGCATTCTACCTTCACCAAGGATGAAGCCACAGTGTGAACAGAAAATAATCGATTTTAATAATTGGCTCCAGGGAATCCAATATATGTAAGCATGGGAGGATATGGTTAACAGACCACTTTGCTTTGCCAAGAATGGCCTGCACCTGTCCCCCCGGGCTTTCAGAAATTGGATAGAACTCTATCCATTCCCTTACAGCCTTTTTAGACAATGACAAAGTGACAAAAAAAAAAAAACCTAAACAATCCACATAGCAAAAAAAAAAAAAAAAGAACCCCCCCCCCCCCCCTCAAAGCAACTTTAAGGTGCTGCTGCTCAGTGCTAGGATCCTAAAAATGAAACTCCACACCCTCTTCAGCCTGGAAAATTCAGACATCTGTGCTGTTACCAAGACTTGATTTAAAGCCACAGAAAGTAATCCAGCAGTAGAAGGCTACAGTGCCTTCCACACATTTATACCAACAGCAGCACAGCAGGGGCTAAAGCTGGAGGTGTCTCAATTTCTGTTAGCAGCAAATACAACTCTTAGTTGGTTCAACAGGGTCATGTCCTGGAGTTTATCCATGTCCAAGTCTCCATGGACAAGGTTCCCTACCATGTACAAGGTTCCCTACCATGTACTGGCCAGCTACAGATCACCCTCTATGACCCACAAAGCTCACAACTCTTACCTAGACCTACTAGACATGCTCACCATCCTGTTCATGTGAGACTTTAACTACACATCTATAGACTGAGAAATGTACACTGCATCTAGCCAACCAAAAGATCATACATATTGGACTTAGTAATCACCAACATGGGAGAACATTGCACCAACCCCCCCCCCACCCCATGTCGCATCCTCATTGGTGAAGTCAGACCACAAATCTGTCTCCCTTGAAATAAAATTCAACCTGGAAAATCAAACTAAGCCCATAACAATTAGGAGCTAGACTAAAGCAAATCCTTTTAAGGGATGGTTTGTCAAATTTCAGGTCTCCCTCAAACCCTTAGAATACAGCTACCTGTGCAGCATTATTTACAGAAACCCTATATAAACATTTAAATGGCTGTACTGAGGCTGCTGTATCTACCAGAAATAAGCCCAGATCTAACACCAAAACAAACCACACTGGTGGAATCCTTACCTTAACAGGCCATATAACAAATGAAAAAAATCATGGCCAAAATCAGAAAGACAAACTCTACCGGACAAGAGCTCTCTGATTCAACTAAATAAGAAATTAAGAGGTCTAATAAAGTCAGAAAAAGGCAGGTTATGAGGCCAAGATAGCCTCCCAGGTTAAGGCCTTCTTCAACTCAGGAATCTTAAAGGTAATACTCAACAGTGTGCAGAACTGGAGGTAAATGGCAGAACCTTGACTGACCAGGGTGATACCGCAAATCCACTGTCTGATAAATTTATCTCGAACTTCACTCTCCACTCCCCCTCTACTTCTCCTTGAGAAATCTCTTCTAGCATATCCTCTAAGCTATCAACAGGGAGCAGGTCATGGAGGTGCTTGCTAAGGCCAAAAACACTCCCTGATAATATCATCGGTTACCTCCTAATTAGCGTAAAACATGACCTAGCAGGGCCACTTGAGGGACTCTTCAACTACAGCCTCAAAACAGTTTACATGCCCAGTGAATGGAGGGCTACAATGGTCATCCCTCTTCATAAGGTTGGGCCATCAACTGACCACAGAAACTATAGACTCATAAGTCTAGCAAGTCTCATATGGAAAGCCATGGAATAAATTATCATGGAAATGATCAACAGGGAAATTAGCAACTTACAGACACTGGACCATCCCATTTTGGCTTTGTTAAGGCAAAGTCTTGCCTACTTAACCTAGTAGATTCCTTCAAGAGGCTCACCATGGCTATGGATAAGGAGAAAATGGTACATCCTGCCTACCTTGACTTGGCCAAAACATTTGATGCAAAGCCCCCCACTCAGGTATTGTTGACAAACTCTCAGAGCTAGGCATAAATCCCTACACAACTTGCTGTATTGCCAGATGGCTCACAGAAAGGACACAAGAAGTCAAGATTGGTGAAATTACCTGCAACAAAAAACTTGTCATCAGCAGAATACCCCAGGGCTCTGTGTTTGGCCCACTCCTGTTTGGCATCTACTTCTAAGAAGTCAAAGCTAATGTCAAAGGCCTCTGGCTCATCAAATTCACAGCTGACTGTAAATTGGGAGCTAATATAGATTCCCCCATGGCATCAACATTCTACAAGAGGGTCTAACACAAGCAAATGAATGGTATGAAAGCCAAAGATTAAAACTCAATTCAAAGAAATGCATTTTGGGAAAGTGTTCACCCAAGCTAATTTCATCAATAAAACACCCCTAAGGGTTGATCTGATAGTTAGGAATCTGGGAACATATGTATACAGTAATCTAGCATTTGACCAGCATGTAGCCAAGATAGTAAGAAAACCATTCTATGTTGCCCAACTTTATAAGCAAAGGTATGGCATCTAGGCCCAAGGAAGTAACAGTACCAGTCTGCTCAGCCCTTATCAGACCCATCATTGAGTGCAATGCCCCCTTTGGTGTGTACATTACCAGGCGCTTACAAAAGTTGGAACACCCTCAAAGGCTCCGCAACAGGAGAATCTGGGGTATGAATACCCTGTCGTACACTGATCCCTTTAAGGTCCTATCTCTGTACTCAGTCTCTTACAGGTTACTGAGAGCCAATCTATGCTTAGCATATAAGCTGTCCTCCGATCCAGCTCTGATGGATCTCTTGCACAGCTGCAAGACAAACAAAACCAGAAAAACTAGGTCCAAGGACCTGAACTTTGTCTACAACATAAATAGAAGCTGCTAGAGGGACTGATATGTGTATCAAAGGATTCCCACACTATGTAATAAGCTCCCCATCAAAGTGCAGCAGAGTTCATCCCTGACCCTGTTCAAAAAAACCTTGATCATTGGATAGGAAATTAAAAATTAACCCCCAGCTTGGGCTCCTTGTTTCTAATGGACAGAGAATGACAGTAATACCCCCCCCCAAGCACACATAACCCTTAGCTACCTCCTTACTAACGTATCTCACCATATAGGCATTGAAGGGAACTCTGGGACAAAGCTGGATTATGTTTCACAGCTAGGCTTGTAATGACCCTGGTGGTTGTCAGCCTACTATGAACTTTTGAACCTATAAAATCTATGAAATTTGTTAGCTGCTTCTGAGGGGGATAGGTCCAGATAGGGTTTGGTGAGGAAGGAGACCCAGGTTGAAACATTTTCATAATTGAGCTCCAGAGCTCCTTTTGATTTTTTTTATGATTGCCTTGTGGGTCAGAGTGATAACTTTTTTTGTCTAGGTGAATTTGCTTGTTGTTGAGGTTGTCCAGCACCTTGCAGAGATGTAAGGTTTGAGGGGTTTTCTGTTTGTGCCATTGCTTCAGTGCTTTATCACATGTTTTGTATGGCAATTCTTGTAGAATGAGACAGACAGGGGCTTTGAATATTTTTTACTCTTTTACTTCTGGTAAGGCCAAGGGTATTTAAAGTGTTCATGAATATATTGCTGAAGTTTTTCACAGCTTCATCTAGGGGTAGGGTTTTGAGTGGAGACTAGTTGATGTATTTTAGTAGATTATTGAGTGTATCAGGAAGAAAGTTAGAAAATTTGGGGGTGGTTCTGTATTGATGTTTTTTTTTAGCTGGTGGATGATTTCTATATTGGTGAATATAGAGTGATTGTAACTAAAAGAATCTAATAGAACCCCTGAGATAGCATACTTGCTGGGGTCAGTGAAAAGTATCCAGTCAAGGATAGAATTTTTATGATTTGCTTTGTTGAGTCAAGCAGGGGGAGAGATCAGCTGTTTGAACCCATAAAAGTTAAGACTAGCAGATGGGGTGTTAGATGTCACAGATAACCAGTCAGTGTTAACTTCCTCTAAGATAATGGTTTGAATAGTAATATGTGGAGTTATCCAGCAAATAATTTCTTCTAATAAGCTAATATTAATCCAAGGGGATCCAATTATCTGTCAGCCTGGGAAGACACTGTCGACAAACCATGCTGCTTTGCCAGAGATAGTGTGCAACTATAAGGTATTAGCCACCCCTATTGTGCCTTTTTTAGGCAGTATCAAAGCAATCAACCTCCTGACATAACAAAATCTTCTCTGGATAGACTGAGGGTACTGCTGCTCAATGCTAGAAGTCTTAACAAGAAACTGCACTCCCTGGATGCACTTCTCACCTTGGAAGATGCTGACATCTGTGGAGTCATGAAGACATGGTTCAAAGCCACATAAATTACCCTGGCCATTCAGGGCTACAATGCCTTCCATATGTTGAAACTAGAAATTGAACAGAAAAGAACTAGTGGAAGAGATGTATACATCTTCATTATGGATAAGTACACCTCAAGACTGGTCAAACAACATGATTTTATCTAGCTATTCCATGTCCAAGTAAGCATAGGCAAAATCCCCTACCACTTCATCACCAGCTACAGGTCCCCCACCATGAACCAGGAAAAGCATACCATGTACCTGAACGTAATGGAATTATGTACCACACAGCCCAACACCTTAATCATAGGTGATTTTAATTATCCTGCCATTGACCATGGGTCGCGGTGGTGGTGCTGCGGTAGCATTGTCACCTCACAGTAAGACGTTGTCCTGTTTGATTCTCAGCTAAAGCGTCTTCTGTGTGGAGACATGCATGAATGGGCGTACCTTCATTGAAGGTTGTGTGTCAGAACTGGCAACTTGGCATGTAAAAACCTACTGCCAGTTATTAGCAGACTGGAGTTCCGCTGTGGCGACCCCTAACCGGGAAAAGCCGAAAGACACAACAACAACAAAAACCATTGACCATGGGTCCTATACAACCACAAATATGTTGGCTAAGAGGTTCTTGGACTTTGTCAATATAAATACCTTAGAACAACTAGACAGCTCACACACAAGGGATTCAAATATCCTAGACATAATACTCACTAACATGGGGGGGGCATTCTACCCCCCACTCACAATGTGATGTCCTCCCTGGTAAGATCAGACCATAAAACAGTCTCTTTGAAATAATTGTAACCCTGGATACCCCATCAAAAACAAAACTCTTAATAATTTTTCCAAAACAAGTTCATTCCTACTAAGTGAGGCCATATGAAATTTCAAAGCGCCCCCCCCCCACACACACACACACCAACCACAGATACCATAGACTCCTATTCAGAGTTGTACACTAATGCCTTGTATAACCACTTAAGCAGTTGTATAAAATTGGCTGCACCTAACCTGATTAAAACCAGGCTTTGTCAGAAAAATAAGCCAAACTGGTGGAACCCTGGTATAGGCTATACAACAAAAGAAAGAAACTATTGTTTAAAAATAAAAGGGAAGTGACTCAGAAGAGGAAGGATTATTTTACTAGTCTAAACAAACAAATAAGAGATCTAATCAAGTCATCCAAAGTGAATTATAAAGCAACAATAGCTTCCCTAGCTAAACAAAATCACAAGCCATTTTTAACTACATCCAAAACCTTAAGGGGAATACCCAGCTATGTGCAGAGATGGTTGTGGATGACACCACTCATACTCAGCTGGAAGAAATAGTCAACCTGCTAGTAGACAGACTTGAATAAAACTTCACCTGCCTGTCCACACCGGCCATCCCCAATGTATACCAGCCATCATTCCACTGCCTATTATCTCTAGAGAGCAGATTACAGTTACGCTCTTTAAAGCCAAAACATGGACATCAACGGGACCAGAAGCATGCCTGGTTGCCTTTTAAATAACTTAAAACATGACCTAGCTGATCCACTTGGATCCGTATTTAATCACAGCCTCAGGACTGGTTATATTCCAGCAGAATGGACGGCAACCACTGTCATCCCTCTGTACTTGGGGGGATTATCAACTGACCCTGGAAATTCTCAACTCATAAGCCTAACTAGCCTCATCTGTAAGGCCATGGAAAGAATTATTCTGGCCCTTATTAACAAGGAGATAGGTAAAGTACAGTTTTGTACCTACCATAAATGTAGATGTCCGAGAGGTATGCATCTGCAGTCCTAACATATGGGTTGTCCTGCCTCAGGCAGCCCTTCGGTCGGCCGGATTCCAAAGTCTGGGTCTGGCCTCGGCTGATGTCGCACTTCACCCGACGTCATAGCTGCTGTTTATTGGGTATAAAGGCATCAGCCGACGCCATTTTCCTCAGTGTTTCTTGCCCCAGATGCCAGGTGCCCTCTAGGAAGGCTAAATTTGGATAAATGCAAATGGTTCCAAACAGTAGAGAGCAAACAATATAAGCATGTATATACATATATACAAACAAATACACCATAATAGATTCCCCCAGCTAGCTACAAGATGGGAAAATACCCTAGGAGTACCACAGAGGGGAAGGAGGGTGGGTAATCCTGACTGCAGATGTATACCTCTCGGACATCTACATTTATGGTAGGTACAAAACTGTACTATGTCCTTCAAGGATGCATCTGCAGTCCTAACATATGGGTAGAATACCATAGCCAAACTGGGGGGTGGAGGCACTAAGATGATTATGGTGTAGTTAAGATCCCTTGCAAAACAGCAGTTGCAAAACCTGCTCGATCTGGAGTATAAAGGTAGATTATAATGCTTGGCAAATGTATGCACGGAGCTCCAAGTAGCAGCTTCTAAAATGTCTTTGGTAGCCACTCCTCGTAGGAAAGCTGTAGTAGTGGCTGTAGCCCTTGTGGAGTGAGGTCTGATGTTTTCTGGAGTTGTCTTTCCATGAAAAGAGTAACAAAATCTAATGCAATTTCCTATCCATTTTGAGATTGTCTGTTTTGAAATTGCTTTTCCTTCCATTCCTGTTGCATACGCTACCAGAAGCTGGTCAGTCTTTCTGTTGGTCTTGGTTCTGTCCAGATAATATCGCAATTGCCTGTGCACATCCAATGTATGTAGTAGTCTTTCCCCCCTGTTCTGTGGGTTGGGGAAGAATGTTGGCAGGTGGATTGCTTGGTTCAATGATACCCTGGAGACCACTTTTGGCATAAAAGTAGGATTAGTTCTCAAGGACACTCTATCCTGATGGAAGTTAAGGAAGGGCTGTACTGCCATTAATGCCTGTAATTCAGAAACCCTTCTTGCTGAAGTGATTGCAAGCAGGAAAGCAGTTTTCCAAGATAAGAACTGTAATTCTGCTGTTGCTGCTGGTTCGAAAGGGGGAAGTGTTAACTTTTCCAGCACAAAGTTAAGGTCCCATGTAGGTAAAGGTGGCTTCCTTGGAGGCTTTACATTTTTAATTCCTCTCAGAAACTGCCTGAGTAGAGGATGAGAGAAGACTGGAGGATCCATGTTGTATTCTGCTGAAATTGCTGATGCATGAATCTTAATGGAGGAGTAAGACAGGCCATTGTGGAAAAGTTCTGCTAAGTATTCCAGGATGTTAGCTATGTTTGCTAATGATACATTTTCTCCTTTTGCTGCACTCCAAATGAGGTATCTTTTCCATTTGGCTGAATACGTCTTCCTTGTGGAGGGTCTGCGAGCCTCCAGGATAATGTCTTTAACCCTCTGAGATAAGTCTGGGTTAGTTTGCTTTATGTAATATTCCAAGCAGCTAGCTGCAGTGTTTTCAAGTTTGGATGTAGGATCTTGTAGTTGTTCTGTGTTAGCAGTAAAGGAACCAGAGGTAGAGGCCATGCGTGTGTCTGAGACATACTCCTCAGTAGCGGGTACCAATGCTGTCTCGGCCAGTCTGGAGCTATCAGGATGATCCTTGGGTGATCTTCTTTGATCTTCAGTAGCACTTTGTGCATCAAAGGAAGAGGTGGGAATGCATATGCTGTCAGGTTTTCCCAACTGAAGGATAGGGAGTCCACCTTCTAAGCAAGTGGGTGGTATGTCCTTGTGCAGAATTTCCTCAATTGGTGGTTGTGTGGGGATGCGAACAGGTCTATTTCTGGTAGTCCCCATTTCTTTGTAATGGTTTTGAAGATGTCTGGATGCACCATCCATTCGTGGGCATCCGTGGTAGTTCTGCTTAAGGTGTCTGCTAGTGCATTTTCTTTTCCTGGCACAAATTTGGCCTGGAGTTGAATGTTGTGGTTCAGGGCCACCTTCCACAGGTCCATTGCCATCCGGCATAGAGGATATGAGTGTGTGCCTCCCTGTTTGTTGATATACCACATGACTGTGGTGTTGTCCATCCTTATCAGCAAATGACCTTGTTGAAGAAAAGGTCTGAATGTCTGAAGTGCCTGTTTCACTGCCAGCATCTCTTTTTGATTTATATGTAGGTTCAGCTGGTCTTGTGTCCATAGGCCTTGTATACACTTGTCCACCATGTGAGCCCCCCAGCCTAGGTCTGAGGCGTCCGTGGTGATAGTCTGGCTTGGGTGAGGTTTGTGGAAGGGCAGACCTCTGTTCAGCTGACAGGCCTGAGCCCACCACCGGAATTCTTGTTTCAGGCATGGAATTATTGGAATCTGGGCTTCTAGACTGTGCTTGTGTTGAGACCATACATTCCTTAGGTACCATTGCAACTTCCTCATATGTAGCCTGGCATGTGGAATCAATATTATGCAGGATGCCATGTATCCCAGGGCTTGCAGGACTTTCCTTGCTGTAAGCTGGTTCTACGTTGTTAATGCCATGAAATAGAGTGGTAGTTGCTTTTGCTTTTCTGCTGTGAGAAATGCCATTTGATTTGATGTGTCCAGTTCTGCACCCAAGAATGTTATCCTTTGGGATGGTAGCAGCCTTGACTTTTTCATGTTGACTGTGTATCCCAGGGCTTGCAGTAGTTGTATAACCTTTTCCAAATCTTTTGTTAATTTGGTCTTGTTGTCCGCTTGTATCAGGCAGTCGTCCAGGTATGGATAAATTTGAATTCCCTGAATCCTGCAATGAGCAATTACTGATGCCAGGCATTTCGTGAATACTCTGGGTGCAGTAGATAAGCCAAAGGGCAATGCTGAGAATTGATAATGCTCTGATCCTGCAAGAAATCTGAGGTATCTTCTGCAATCTGGTCATATAGGGACATGCAGGTATGCCTCCTTGAGATCTAGAGTCACCAGCCAAGACTCCTTGCCCAGCATGGGAAGAAGTTGCTGTAGGGTCAGCATTTTGAATTTTGGAACAATGAGATATGGGTTCAGAGCGGACAGGTCGAGAATAGGTCTCCATTGGTTTTCTTTTCTTGGTACCAGGAAAAGTCTGGAGTAAAATCCTTGTCCTTGTTCCATAGGCGTTACCTTTTCTATAGCTCTCATCCTTAGTAGGTGGTTGATTTGTGCTAGAGCGTTTGTTTTTTGGTTTGGTGGTAGGTTTGGCATTCCTCTCTTTTTTGGTAGAGTGTGGAAGTGAAACCTGTAGCCTTTGTCTATTGTCTGTAAGATCCATTTGTCTCCTGTAATGTAATGCCAGTTTACGGAAAATAAGGCAAGCTTTCCGCCTAAGGGTGCTTGCAGTTGTTCCCTGGTAGGCGGTATCAGAGTCAAGTCATTGTGTCTGTCCTGTGGGAGTGGTCGTAGCTGAATCTGTGGCAGTACTTCTCTGGTTGTTAGGCTGCCACTGACGTCCCCTGTAGGCACCTCTGGATTGACCTCTGCCTCTTGGGCGCCTATTTTTGCCTCTCTGTGCTCTGGAGGTGTCTGGAAAGGACCAATTCTTCGAAGGCCAATTTCTACTAAACCTCGGAGGCTGGACCTGTAAGTAATCCTTGACTGTTTGGACAGATTTTGCTTTTTCTTCCACCTTCTTTAGCACTTGCTGTGCAGGGGAACCAAACAAACTTTGTTTCTCCATGGGAGCATCTAGAAGCTTTGACTTTACATGGTCTGGTAAGGATTGCTCTTTTAACCAGGCATGCCTTCTAATCACTGTTCCAGTCATAGCTGATCTAAAGGAAGCCTCAAGTGCATCATAGCCGCATTTTAAGGAATGATTACTGACCTGCTGAGTGTTATGTACCAAATCCTGAAGGGACTTACGGTCTATAGGTTCAGAAGAGGACAGTTTTTTATTTAGCTGGTCTAACAAAAATTCCTGATACTGAATCATGTGGAATTGACAGTTTAAGGCCCTAGCCGAAAGAGTAGCAAAAGTATAAACTTTTTTACCCCATCTCTCTAATGCTCTAGATTCTCTTTCAGAGGGGAGGGGGTTTTTGGCAGAGGCAGCTGCTACAGCTTTGGGGCCCTGTGAAATGGTTTCAGGATCTGCAATAGGAGCCTTATACAAGTGAAAGTGTGTGTCTGGGACCCTGTAATATCTGTCGGGCTTGGCAGGGGCCGGGGGAAGAGAGTCAGGGGCAGTACAGGCATCATTATAAGCATCATCAACAACTGTGAGTACTGGAGGAATGGCTAAAGGCCTATGCTGTGGTAAATGTAAAAAGGTCCTTAGCCTTTTCCTTGAATCTGAAAAATCCTGGCCCTGCCATTGAAAATGCTCTCTCATAGCATGTAAGGTTTCCCCAAAAGAAAATTCCTCTGGAGGAGAGGCAGAAGGAATGGAGTCTTCTGCATCAGAATCCTCATAAGGAGAATATGGGCCTTCTGGAGGACCTGAGTTTTCTGAATCATCCGAGGAATAGTCTGTAGAAACAGGATCCGGGGGCTCTGCTTTAGGCCTCTTCTCTGGAGGGGGTTGAGAGGCCCTGTCTGGGTGAGGTTGGGATCCCCTGATCAAAGAAATGAGATCCTCAGCCAAGCTGAGCATTTGGGAACTGGAGGTAGGCCTGTGTGAGGGGGTTTTAGCAGGCAAGGCCTTAGAAGATTTAGCTGCTTTAGCCCTAGAAAAAGCCTTGATAGACATAGATGCAGGGGGCCTAGCAGCTCCACTTGCAGGAGTAGATATGTCTAAAGGAATAGTATCTGATAAATCCTGGGAGCCTGCTACAGCAGGGGTAAGTTCAGTAGCGGATTCAGCCATGCTGTGTGAGGCCTCGGCTATCGGAGGCAAGCTTTCCGCCGAAGGAAGAACCGAGGGCTCAGTTTTGGCCGAAACCGAGACACTCGCGGTTGGCTTAACCGTGGTTTCGGCCGAAACCGCGGACCGCGAGTGTCGGTCCTTTTCCTTACGCTTTTTAGCTAATTGTGAAGTCGGAGTCTCCGACGGCATTTTGTAAGCAAAAGCGGGACCAAAAAACTCCTCTGCAAACTCCGACCGACGTCTAAGTGTCTGTCGGTTGAAGGAAGCACAGGCTAGACAAGCTGATACGTCGTGGTCTGGGCCTAAGCAAGGAAGGCAGTAAGAGTGGAAATCCTTATGAGGTATTTGTTTCCCACAAGTTAAACAATTATTTACTTTTTCTGACATCGGCTGAGGCAAGAAAGAGTCCCCAATGGGGTACTTAGCTTTTTAGAAGTCTTCGGTAGTAGAAATCTCTGGATCTGACCGACCGGCACTTGCGAACAGCTTCTGCTTCGGGCACCGCGCGGCAAGAAAGACTGAGGAAAATGGTGTCGGCTGATGCCTTTATACCCAATAAACAGCAGCTATGACGTCGGGTGAAGTGCGACATCAGCCGAGGCCAGACCCAGACTTTGGAATCCGGCTGACCGAAGGGCTGCCTGAGGCAGGACAACCCATATGTTAGGACTGCAGATGCATCCTTGAAGGACATCGTCCAGACTCTGGCCTCAACCCAGTTCTGATTCATTAAGGTTAGATCTTGTCTGTTAAAGCTGGTTGACTTCTTTGAGAAGGTCACCAAAGCCATGGATGAGGGAAAAACTGTGCATACCTCCTACCTTGAACTAGGCAAGGTATTTGACACTATCCCCAACACAAGTATTATACAGAAACTTTCACAGTTGGGAATTCCCCCTTACATCATCAGGTGGGTAACTAAATGGCTCACTGACAGGACACATACTGTCAAAGTGGGAGAATTCATATCTAGAAAAAGGCCAGTGACCATTATTTACTACAGGGTTTTGTGCTGGGCCTATTACTGTTCAGAATTTATTTCTCAGAAGTCCAGGTGAATTTAGATGGCTTATAGCTGATCTGGTTTGCCAACGACTGCAAACTGGGCACAATCAATGAGGTCCCCCAATGATACCAGTATACTGCAGAAAGGATTAATACAGACAAAATGATTACTGCCAAAGCCATGGATTGAAACTAAATGCAAAAGAATGCATAATTATTCCTTTTGGGAAAGCTAACACCCCTCCTAATTACAATATAGACAGCACCCCCCCTAAGAGCAGACCCAGTAGTATATGTCCTGGACTCTCAGGTTGATAGCAATCTGAACTTTGACCAGCCTGTGTTCACAGTGGTAAGGAAATCCTTCTACGTGGCACATCTCATAAGTAAAGGAATGACATCTAGAACTAAGGGCATTATAATTCCATTGTACTCTGCCCTCATCAGACCAATAATTGAGTACAATGCATCCTTTTGCATGGACCTGACTAGACACCTGCAACAGCTAGAGAGACTCCAGAGGTTTCTTGCCAAAAAAATACAGGGTACACAAAACAAATCCTGAGTAGAAAGACTGAAAGGCTGATCACTATATACTGTCTCCAATCGGTTGCTAAGGTGCAATCTGTGTCTGGCTTATAAGACAGTCTCTCACACAGCCCTGATGGAAATGTTACACATTCATAGATCAAACTACAAGTGGGTCATCCTCTCTAAGGATCACAACCTAGCCTCTGACATGAACAAATAATGCTGGAGAGATAGGTATATCTCCCAGAGACTACCCTTCCTGTATAACAAGCTCCCCATTTACATGACACAGAGCCCCTTTCTGACCCTATTCAATACCTGTATCAATGGATGGGTAATTGCAAATTCACTCCTGGGCTGGTGTCCATGTCCCTTATGGACAGAAGTAGTCAGTAGGAGGCAGCTGGTATTCGTTACCCTACCATAGGCAAATAACTTTATGAACTTAGTTCACCTAACTATTGATAATTGGGTAATTCAGGATAAATATGGCTACGCTTGTAAAGGTTCTTGACTCTTAGCCTAATAACCTCCTTTGAATCTATGAGCCTGGTGGTATGTAGAGGGCAATTATGCAAAGCTTCTTATGTTTATTAACACTGAGAAGAGAGATAAGACGTTCTGCATTTTGGAAGATTGGTATGTTGGTCTTGAGGTATGAGACATTCAGGCAATTATTATATACAATTGTAACACTTCCTGTTTTTTTGTGTAGTCTGTTATATCAAATTATATTATAGCCAGGGGATATAATTTCAGAATCTTTTATATGGGGTTTTAACCATGTTTCAGTAATGACAGTAATATCTGGTGAGTATCGAAGAAACCATGCTTATAGGTCTGTAACTGTTTAAAATCTATGGATGTTAATAGAAGTAAGGAAGAGTTCTGTGGATGTTGTAGAGGATATGGGGCAGAGTATGGTGGAATGGATGAGGCTGAGGGGCCAGGGTTGGGATGAATGCCACCACAAAGAGTGATTTTAGAGAAGAAAGGATTAGGATAAGGTATTTTTTTTATAAATTATATGAATTTATTCCGAGTTAAGTCAAAGTGAACTGAATGATTAGATATTTTGTATTAGAAAATGTGAATAGGTTGGACATTAAATACATCTGAGTAAATTGATATGAAGGAAGGTTTAGTTTGAATATAGATAGGGTAACTGGTAGTAGTGCATGAGTGTGAATAAAGTGTGAGAGTACCATGATAAGTATTAAGGTGACATAAAATGATAACTCGAGATATGAAGATGCAAAGGGATAATGTGGTAGATATAGAGGACTATGAAGTAGTTAAGGGAAAATTATAGTTAAGTGAACAGGAAAAAGATGTTAAAGAATAAGAAGAGTGGAAATGAAGGGAAAATAGATAAGAATAGAAATGGGTTGCTGGAGATTCCAGTTAGGGTGATCCCTTACTATGGAGATAGAAAAATGTCAAGATATTAATAAAGTCAGTTAGAGAAATGTCAAATATATCACACTGTGGTAGGGTGAAATTGTGAATTAAAAGAAGTATTATGAGAATGGTTAATTGGGTGATATGTATAATAAAAGGTTTGTGGGTATTATGTGGGAGGTTGGTATAATGGTTAAGGTGTTTACATTACAGACAGAAGGTGCAGAGTTTGATTTTCACATAGGGTAACTGGCTAGACTAAAAACTGCCCACAAGAGCAGTTAGCCTAATACTAATCTATGAATCTAATCTATGTCTTCTGTCAATATTATGAAAGCAAGGGTAATACTGAAGAAGGACTTACTGAAGAGGAAGAAGTGAATATTATGCAATGGTGAAAAGGAGAATAAAAATATAGACTGTAGAGTTAGAACAACAGAGAAGAGTAAATTAGGTGTGGTGGCAGAGAAGAATAAGTGTGGAAGGAAGGTGACATAAGATTGTAAAGGGTTTGTGTGTTCTATTGGATATTGAGGGTTTGTGTGTTCTACTGGATAATTTGGAAATAACAGGGACTGGTGAGGCTAGTAGAAAGAGAAAGGGATATGAGTGAAGAAGGGGAGGGGATGTGTTCAGTATAAATTTGGATAAGGAAGGGGTGGGGGGACTTGGTAGTAGGGTAGGGGAGCATAGTCAGCAAAAGTGTAGCAAGAGTGAACACATTGGGTTACACCACCTCACAGATGGAGGTATTAGCCCAAGAAAACAATCACTGACAATGAAGGTAAGGGAAGGTTTAAACAGCTGTGCAAGTGGTTTTGCTAAAATACTGTGAGCAACTAAACAGAACAGTGGAGCAGAGAAAGTTTTAAAAAAGTTGTTTCTGGGTGAGAAAGCCACACTTAAAGTCAATGTGCTAGAATGCTATTTGCATTAAAGTTGTCCTCTGTTGAAGGCTAAGAGGACCTAGTAGTGTTAGCTTTATAAGAGGGCAACCATGACAATAAAGGACAACCACTGTGTGTCACCCACTGATTTTACTATGTTGCAGCCAGTGAACACTTTGTTCCATGTCTTAAACCAGTTGCCATTTTGTGCAAAGGGAACTTAGATGAATGCAGTTAAAAGCTGATCCAGTCAGGGTAATGATAAGGGTAGTGATAATGTAAATGTCTGTGAGGCAGGGAGCAAGCTGGGAAGCTGAATAGAAAATTTTCCTAATCCTTATACTGGAGGTTTAAATGAATTCCTCAGTATTGCACCACATTTATATAAGTATTGCTACCCCATGTAATAAGTATTTCATGATGAAGTAGAGCATTGCATTCCCATCTAGCATAGCAGTTTATCATCATATCTAGCTTCTTCACAGTTCTGTTAATTATACCTCTACCTTCTTTATTTGTGGTAATTATGAAATCCAGATCCCTTGTATTTCTTCTGTCTGCTTTGTGCTTTCTGAATAAATAGAATACTTTTATTTCGATATCTGTGGCCACATTTTCTCATAAGCACTAGAGCACATCCATATCTGTATCTATCTGTGTTGTTCTTCTCTCTTTCTCTCTCTCTCTCTCTCTTCCCATCTCTCTTTTTCTCTGTCTGTAAAGCACATGCTGATTGACCCATTTTTTCTATTACGTTTATCAGGGAGCATGATACTGCTTGCCAAGTCTGAAGCTCAAGTATGCCATCAGCTGGAGTTCTGGAACCCAATTACCTGGATTTATTTCATCTCTTCAGTGTTACAGTACTCCCTCATCAATGTCTTAATACCCTCAGTTCATTCAGAAACCCTAGACATTGTTTGTTTGCTTTTCTTTATTTAGTTATTTCCATTGACCAGGATGCAAGTGTCCTGTATTCAGGAGAGTTCCGAGGCAGTGCGTTTAATAATGACCCTTGTAGTATTGTGGGTGCTTACATCATCCACCAAAGGGTGGATTTAGGGGCTTAACAGGAAACTCCTACTTGCCATTTAATACTAGATGAGGCAGAGGAAAAGATGCAGCTGTGAATACACAACGGGGGAGGGGGGATTTTTTTTAATTTATTTTTTAACAAAGTCATTTGTTAAATATTTATTTAGTTGCCTAATACAAGTGTTATAGAATTTTTTTCTGTTATTTTATTAAGAATTTAAATACAAATAACAATATGCGACATAAAACATTTAATTTAGTAAATAACTATAATAAAATGTTTCATTTTCAGAAATAAATTAACTTATTTACCAAAGTGCCTCCAAAATAATAAAAATTATTTATAATTTCAACTTCCAACATTACTTATTTAAATTCAATCATCTATGTTTACTAACAAGTCTTTAAATTTCATCCAAGTATTATAATATAAAGTGACTCTATCCATTCTTGCATTGATTGCAAATAGTTCAAGTTGACATTGTTGGATGTTCTTAAATTCTTTCAAAGTAGGTGTAGTCTTGTTTGCCTAGTTTATAGCAATAACCTTTCTTGCCATAGCCAATATAATCCAACAAAGAGGATATTTTATTCTAGCAACACATGTAGGGATCGGTTCATTAAACAGAACCAAAGATTTAGATAAAACACATTTTTCATCAAAGACAAATTGTAAAAAGAGATTAATATTTTCCCAAAAAGGGCTTAAACAGTGTACAATCATAAAACATATGTTGACAATAAGCTTTTACATTTGATTTATGTCTCCAACATCCAAGTTCTTTATTATACATCAGTTCAACTTTATGTGGTGTAATGAAGTTTTATGAATACATTTCTATGAGAATAATTTCCAGTATATAACAGAAGGGTAGTTTGTTTTGAAGCATTAATATTAGCTTCTTGTCTTCTTCAGTTGGAGAATATTTACTTATTAGTCTAAAATAATTCCAGTAATTGTATTTGCAATATATTTTCATACTTTTAACTATTATATATATTTTAGATAGATATCCATTTTCAACCACATTATGATTTAATAAACTAATTAAAAATTCTATAAATTTAAGGACTGTGTTTCTGGTTGATAGGTCAAATAAAAATATTTAGAAATTTATACATCATAGAGTTGTTTTCTGAGAGAAGAAATTTAAGAAAATCTGAATAACTGGTAAAAAAATACATACCTATAAATCTGCATTTGCAAGTTCAATGTGATAAAAGAATGGTGCTGAATTTACATAGAACCACTTGTTAGTCCTGGAAGTAATATATATTCTGCAAAAGGGAGCATGAATTATCAAACCCAAGAAGCTGATAGGAATGCGTGTGGTGTCCAGAAGCAACACTTCAGGAAAGAGCTTTGGAAAGCTATAAGAGGGGACTGCAAAAAGTTAGAACTTGTGTAGAAGGAGAAGGATCCATCCATCCATCCACAACCCCTCTTTCCCATTTTTGCTCATGACATTGAGGTGTCACCTCAACAGTGACAATCATCTACAGCCAGGTGACTAGCCTTGCTCTGGTTATTCTTCAATACCACACACTTGCATGCACACTCACAACTATGGACAATTTTTGAGTATCCAATCCACCTACTGCGTGTCTTTGGAATGTGGGTGGAAACAACAGCTCCCAGAGGAAACCCATACAAAGACAGGGAAGACATGCAGACTCTGCACAGGAGGAAAAGGAGAAGAATTACCTTTTACTAAAGGCAGAAAATCTGAAAAAAGTGTCATAAGATGACACACTACACAAGGGAACATAATGACCAGCCTAGTCACCCTTTCCTGGGAGATAAATACTTTTAGCAAAGAAAACTTGGGATTTATGCTATGGAATGTTCATTGTTTGAAGGTTTCTTGTTCCCAACAGGAAACATTTCATTCTATTCCATCTCTTAAATAACATTTATGTTTATGAGTTTTTGTTGCTTGAAAATGGGGATAAGACATATAAAATCATTTTATTAGGCATTTAACTTATTATTGTTTAATTATATCAACAAGGTGCTAATTATTTAATCCTGTTGTTTGTAAAGAAAAATACTCTAAATAACTTTGAATATGTTGAACAGATAGTTACATTTTACACTTTTATTAAAAAATATCGGAAGCTAAAAAGTATTTTCTATAAGACACCAGAAAATTAACCTGCTTCATGTAGCACTGTGAAAAAGCTAATCATTTGTACAGAGTATGTATGTATGCGGTGATTAGACTGTCACAGAGAGCGATACAGAGGTTATGTTGATGCCTTACAGTGCTTTGTCTCTAGATTTTTTGTTGGTTGGAATGGCTTTTTACATGGACTTGATAGACCCACCCTGTTTTAATGTGTTTTCCTTGGATACTTTCGTTTCAATTTCTGTTTCAAGGCTGTAGCTGTAACAAGAGTCCTGCATACAGCTCTTAGGCAGGTGTGCTGTCTATTTACTGATGAATATGTATGCATCTTCGATAGACTGGTATTCTCCTAATCAATAGTTTTCTGCCTTTCATCTATGGCTTGCAAGTACTGGGTCTGCATGTGGGTGTCATATAATATGCTTTAGAACAAATGCTTACATACTTTATACAAAGAAATTAAGTATTATATAGTTGGATGTTGTTCTCTGAATAGCAGAAGCAAATAATAAAAAAGTATTTGGAATGTATATGTCAGATGGACTGTATAGCAATATTTCCATTTATGTAACATATGCTAAAAGTAAATTCAGGAAATTCAGGCAAGCAGTTTTACACCGTTCTTATTTTAAATCCTGTAAGACAAGAAGTCTAATGAAACATCTGTGGTGCTGATCTGTCAGATATCTATCTGACAAGTCATAAAGTTTATAAAATAAAATGGACTATCAGTTCATATATAAAAAGTACAAAGCATGTTTCACTTTTAAAGATTTAATGAAAGTGCTCAACAGAAAGACCTATGGGGTAGTAGTCTTCTTAGTCTTTTAGCTTTAAAACTATTTAGCACTGTGACTGTGTTCGGCATGAGTGGATTTATAAACAGGGATGGGATACCACCTGGGAACTTAAGCCATGGAGCAGAGTTACATAAGACTCGTCTTCATTATACTTACATAGTAATGTGCTTGTTGTAGTTCTAATAAAGATGAATATGTAGCAATACACTGCCAGTTAAATGATGGATTTGGTATAGAAAGGAAAACAACTTCCCCAGTTAATGAAAGAATATAATAGCATTATTGAGTTTAGTCAAATTGTTGAATTTTGACTTTAAACTTAGTAATTATACTCTAGCTTTAGGAACCTGATAAATATAAAAGTCATAGATATACAGTAAACTCTTTGTTAACTGGCACCCATGGGGCTTGGTAATGCCAGATAACTGTAGCTTCTGGTTGTTTGAGAGTTACTATTAAAATAGGTCTGACTAATACTTTACCCTATATTATTTGTTTGGTTTGACTTGTTCTTAGGATGGGGAGAAGGGAATTTATTCCTATAATCCTTTTTAAAACTCTAAAACTGTAAAAACGTAAGGTATGTTTCTGCAGGGGGGCGGGGGCAGAAAGTGCAATACATGAAAATTGTATTGTATTTCTTCGATTTTTTTTCTGGTTGGTTGAGTTCTGGTTAACTGAGAGTTTACTGTATATATTTGTAAGTAATATTTTGCAAAGTAATTTGATTTTGGGTCATGGATGACACGATTATTCAAACAGTATTGTATCTTTAATATAAGTCCCAATATGCCCATTTTCTCTGGCATTCAGAAACAGATACCATCAGTGTATAGAGGGATTTACCACAGGTAGTAGTTGTTTCTGATTGAGAGATAGCCCTATCAAAAAGGGGTAGCACCACAGTGGGCTGTATCTGTGGCCTACAACAAATGTCAGTCAGACATTCTGGGGTAGTGCCATATGATACTTAGCCAGGTGCTCTCCCCCAGAAATACTTGAAGAAATTGTTTTATGCAACCAAGTGATTCATTGAATCATTCATCTGTTTTCAGCACTACCACCAACTACATTAGTTAACTCAGTGAACAATTCACATTCCCCCTTTACTTTCAGTGGGCGAGATCATATTAGAGTTAAGTGCCAGGGACTTTAGCAGACAGGTAGTGTTGGAGTGTGTGCATGCCACAGTGGTCACAGGTGGATGGGTGTTAGGCATATGGTAAGGTAGATACTTGTATGTGTGCATGTTTGTGTGTGTGTATGTGTGCATATGTGTGTGTGTGTGTGTGTGTGTGTGTGTGTGTGTGTGTGTGTGTGTGTGTGTGTGTGTGTGTGTGTGTGTGTGTGCGTGTGTGTATACACGTGCATGTGTGTATGTGCACTTGTGTGTGAGGATGGTTATGGTTGCTATAACTAAACTCATCTTGACTAACAGGCAAAGTCTGCATTACTGAGAGGGTCAGAATACACTAGTGATGAATTGAACAACAGGTTTTGCAGTATGAAAGGAGCATAGTAGAAACACTAGACAACACCAGGAAGTCTGTCTAAATATTAGTCTAATCCACTTAAAAAGATAACAGTCTAGCAGTTCTTGCATCACAATGTATTTTCTTAACAATAAGAAGAAAGAAATTCTAATGACTAGCATTATTGACTGACTGACTATAAGTATTCATGATTTATGAGGGACTGGGAAAATAAGAGATGATATCACTGATGTGCTGTTAACTCAGGGACAGGTAATAGGCAGTGTCCATTTTTGTGCGTGTTTGAATATGTGCATGTGTGTATGAGGGTGGAGTGAATGAGGGAGCTGCCTGTGATAATGAGATGCATCAGAAGCCAATGACGATTACTGCAAGGACCAGAACTGTGTTTTTTAGTGAGTGCAGTAATGAATGAGCAGTACAGTGACCTGCACATTAACTAATAATGAGGCCTTTAATCATTACGGCTAATGAGTCTCTGAATTGCAGGTTTCTTCATTCCCACTAAAAAGCCCCTTTTGCTGCAGTCCTAATACTGGTAGCCAGGCTGGTTTCTGAATCCTGGATTTAAAGTGCATCAGTTTATTTCATAACAAAGGTATTATTAGTTACCCAGGCTGGTTTGTCGTATACATTCATATCTAATATTAAAGCTTATGATTCTAAAGTTGTTTGTAAGCACTTATGCAGAAAATGACACTTTTATATGAAATATTACATAACTGAACCTCCATGTCAGAAGCAAGCAATAATGCTTCACGTTGTGGGTATCACAGGGAAATAGGCTGCACAGTGGTGTTATGAGGCTCACTTCTTTGGATGATCCATTATTTGCCTGTAATGTCTTCCCTGGAGGGCATTATTGGCTTTTAGATATACAGCTGTCTGTTAAATCATTTTGAATTTGTTTTATTATTAATATGTGCCTTTTTACATTTTTGATGTAAAATGGTTTCACTGCTTAATGTTTTAAATTTGCTGAAGGATATGCAATTGTAGTTGGAAGAAGTATTTTACCACAAAAACAAAAGTTATATAATTACATAAATATTATTAAATAATGTCTACATACACACACACACACACACACGTGCGAGCGCGCACACACACACACACACACACACACACACACACACACACACACAGGCACATATAAACGGATTCACTTCAGATGATTTAAGTTTTAAAACTTCGAATTTCATATGGCCGAGACCATATGATCAAAGTTTCAAAAATTTGAACACCTGAAAGAAAAAGAAAAACAAAACAAAAACATTTTCCTGGAAGTTTTTGCAGGGTGGGGGGGGGGGGCTGCATTTAAATATACCAACTACAAGATCGCACTACAGTGAGGAAAAGGGAAAATTTCCCATTCCGTTCTGTACAGAGATCTCCATTCAGAACATTCTAAGTTTTAAAACTTTGATCATATGGTCTCGGCCATATGAAATTCAAAGTTTTAAAACTTTGATCAGCTGAAGGGAACCCATACACACACACATTCACATACACGTTACATCTTTGTAAGTGTTACAAAAGTTACTTGCATTGTGTTCATTTATTTATTTATTTAATTGATTGTTTTTCCCTGCTCACTAACTATTGCATTTTAAAAGCCTTGTTTAAAGGAGAAAAGAAAAGGAGGGTCACTGTAACTGCTGCTGCAGTTACCTGCAGTATAGTATGAGGGACAGGAATTACTTAATGGAGAAACTTTGTGTTATATATTATGCATTATACACCCCTTAAAAACATCAGATGTACTATAGGCTAAAAAGGTTCAAAAAAGTATCATAATGACTAATTAAATGGATTTTGTGATACAGTTTTGTGATTAATAATGAATATCATGCACAGCCATAATACTGCAAATTTTATAAACAATTTGGCATGTTTTCTTTAATTTCTTAACTTATAGTTTTATAAGAATTGGTTATTAGTATTCCATTTTCAATATTTCAGCTTAGACTTAATTAGTCTAAAATGTGGGAAGAAAATTTAAAATGTATCTTATATGTGATCCAATTTTCTTTGTTTTTCTTTTTTTTTTTTTTTGTAGTGGCGTCAATGTTAAAGTATGTTAATGTAGAGATAAGCGCTAACTTAGGTTAGTGGATATTTTTTCAATTTTTTTCCAGTTGGACTAGGAACCTTATGTGTCTGTAATGGGGTTAGTGAGTTAATTTTATATTAATTTCTTCAGAGTTTCTATTTTATTTTCTTATGATCTGCCTTATAGCCCAAATTAAACAAAAGGCTACTGCAGGAACAGGAAATTCATAGAATCTGCAAACTGGTCTGTGCCTTTCCAGACAAATCTCACCACCACCAGGGAGTAAATGGACTAAAGAGCTATTACTGGGATGCAGGAATGACTAGATCAACTGGGCGCCAGAAGGGAGGTCATCAGGCTACACCTATGTACCACAAAACAGCCAAAAACTAATTTATAAATACATTAGAAAACTAAAACAAAAAGCAAATATAGCTCCAGGAATAGATGGAATGATTGTGGACATATGCAAAAAAAGTGTTATTCATCTGTTAGAAAAGTTTTTACTAATATGCAAAATGAAAATATCATTGTCCTTCTTGGAAATATATACTAACTAATCTAGTTTCAAGACAAGATAAGGATCCATCCTTGTGTTTATCTAATAGGCATATTTTGTTATTAAATGCAGAATATACATTTTTATGTCCATTTTATCTGACAGATTTAAAATAACATTGCATTATATGATAGGCGACAATCAAACAGGATTTGTATTTAGAAGGCAAAAGCAAAATAGTATTAAAATAAAAATAATGTAACTGGACTACACAAATATTAACAATTGTATTAATTTATTATTTTTAGATTCTGTAAGGAGTTCCGAATCTTTAGATAGGAAACATTTATATGGAATTTTAGAGAGCTTAGGTTTCCCTAACTCATACATAAATGTAACAAAACAAATATATAACACCTCTTTATCTTTTATCAAAATAGGTATATATTTTTCACAGCCACTGAAATAACTAAATAAACTTAACAGGGTTGTCCTTTTCACCTTTCTTGTTTGCTGTAGCAATAAAACCATTAACAAATTCCGCAAAATCAGAAGAAAGAACTGAGGATTTTAAAATAAATGTTTATTATTCTAAAGTTCTTAACAGATGATGCATTATTAACACTGCCTAATACTGATTCATTATTAGTGCACATGAGCGCTGCATTAGAACATTTTGAAGGAATATCCAAACTTAAATTTAGAGAGAATTAACAATAATACTAAATGGCAATATTTGTCAAACTTTGGTAAAGGGTTATAAATATAATTATGGTTGCAAAAGTTTTAATAAGGATTGCGTATCCTATCTTTCAACTGAAATAGGAAACCATGGACAACATAATGTCATTTTGAAGCTGTTGAATATCCTCTTTGCTGAACATGCAAAGAGTCAGCAGCTTCAGAACATCAAAGACACAGGGGCATAGCCTATACTATCTCTCTTCTTTCAATTAACTTCAAAATGCTTTCTCTCTTTTGTTTGCTGCTGTAGTGACTTCTAGTGTATATAGTTTTTTAGGTTTTATGTCTTCTGTATGTATTGTAGATCTATGTATTTGATTGTTGTAATACTTGTATTATTGAAAATTGAATAAAGAGATTTTGGGAAAAAAAGACACATTGGTTGGAATGGAAAAAGGCAGAAAAGATTGAAAGTAGCAGCCAGTAACTCACACAAGCATAAAGCTTCACATAATTCCATTCCGCACACTCAGACATCATAAATAAAGACCTAAATAAATAAAAAAGAAAATAAAAAACAATTATGACTTAATGAACAAGAAGAACTAGGGGCTAAGTCCACAGTTTGCAGTTGTGATCATAATATCAAATGCTCCTGAATGTGTAACATGGGTCTATGTCATAATCAAACATTCAGTTCTGTGAACCTCCATTCATGAAGCCAAAAACAGCAAACATGCAGTTCAGTGAATGTGAACTTCAGTTATATCCAAAAAGAGGGAATGGCATTACTTGGTCAACATCAGGAAATTTGCCCTTTTCCCCACTATAGTGCGATCTTGGAATTGATGTATATAGTTTGGGGAGTATGGGGGATGCAGACCCACACATGGGGTACGTGGGTGGCATCCCCCACCTGGGTGGGTTTTTACATACTGCAGTTTGTCTGATGGTTGCACTGTTGGCCAATTTATGCCATTCACTGCTTTAGAAGTTGCTGAAGTGAATATTCATTTTTTTTGGCTTGATGAATGGAGGTTCATGGAGCTGAACATTCCATTATATGACACAGACCCTGTAAGACATTAAAAAAAATAGTCAAGGAGTTATAGGAAATCAAATCAGCAATGCACCAAGTACAAGTCTATAACAATAACCACTAAACTACCAAATAGCTTGGCAAAGTCCCCATACCTCTCAACTGTACAGATTTTCCCAGAATGTCTAGATTTCTACCTCATGTTTTTGGTTTATTTTTCATAAAATTTTGGTTTTCTGACAAGTTAACGGCAAATCATTAAAGACTGAAGTTAGAAGATAATGACACACATTTGAGGTCTGGACTTTATATCATTCAGAAAATTCATGCTAATGTGAAACCTGTTATTCTATCAGCTTTTTAAGTTTGTAAGAGCAATATTTAAAAATTGTCCCTATTGTTGGGCGTTTGTCCTGGTTTTACTTATGGCTTTATCCAGATTTCTTGCCCTAAGAGATTGAAAGGTATGTCCCCTGCAACTATGCCTGTAAAACTGCTACAACATATGCTCTAGGGTTCCACATTGTGTTTTGTAACTGTGTTTTTGTTCAATAGTACAAAGATGATGACTATATGCCTGTTTGGCAAAGAGGATATTCAACATTTTTGGAATGACGTTATGCCATTTCTGGTTTCATACTTTGGTAGAAAGTTAAGAAGAAACCATGTTATCTAAATATATAGAATGATATTACTCAATTTCATTATGATAATGGCATATAAATGTACTAAAATAGCTTTAACATGTAACAAGATATTTTTTATATTTTAACACCATAGACTGGGTGAACTATTCCTGCGCTAATGCACTCACTCAATGACTCAGACTTCATCAATTCTAATGCAGTAGAGCAGCTTGTCTCATCCCCCACAAGGGGAGATAACATTCTGGACTTGGTTCTCACCAACATGGGTGACTGCTGTACCACTGCTATAGTATATTCTTCGCTGGTGAGATCAGATCATGGGACTGTCTTATTTGAAGTTTCTACCCCCCCCCAACCATATTCAAGCTAAAAATCTTCTCAAAATCTGACTACAACCTCCTAAATAAGGATATCCATAACTTCACACCACTGCCCCCCTCAGAGGATGCAGATAACTACAGTATGTCAGTGCAGTATACAAGCACCTGTACAACTGCATGGACTTAGCCATACCCAAGAGAACTAAAACCTACTCCTCAAGGAAACACAAACCTGTTTGGTGGACATCTTCTATCAACAGGCTTTACAACAAAAGGAAGAAACTGTTCTCCAATGGTAAAAAGGAACAAATTCCAAATTGGAAAACCTCCCTCCTTAGCCTCAACAAACAAATTAGATCACTAATGGAAACCTCCAAAGCCAATTATGAATAGAAACTAGCCTCCAAAACAAAGGGAATCCACAAAGCCTTCTTCAGTTATGTCAGGAATCTGCATGGCAAAGACCAGGTTTGTTCCAAATTAGTACTTAACAGTATCACTTACATTGATCCTGTTGACTTAGCCAATCTGTTAGCAGATAGGATCAGCACAAACTTCACCCCCTGCCCCCCCCCAAAGGCCCTTTTGACATCTCTGATACTTGTCCCACACCTCACATCTCAGTAATTCAAGAGTTAAAGGCCATATCCAAGGCAAGAATACAGCTTCCATGGGATCTCATAGTATCCCAGGCTGCATTCTGCACCATCTCCAGCAAGAACTCGCTTTGCCATTGAGTACCCTATTCAACCACAGCCTAAGTACAGGCTTCATTCCAGCAGAGTGGAGAACTGCCATCATCATTCCCTTGTATAAAGGTGGTACCACTACTGACCCTGGAAACTATCACAGCATTAGCTTGATAAGTCTGACCTGTAAAGCCATGGAGCATATTATTATGGATCTCATAAACAAGAACATAGGAAATCTCCAAGAACTTGACCCCACCTACTTCGGATTTGTCAAGGGCATCTCTTGCCTGTTGAACCTGGTTGACTTCTTTGAGACTGTCACTAAGGCCCTGGATGAGGGAAAGTCAGTGCATACAGCTTACCCTGACTTGGTGAAGGCCTTTGACACAACCCCCACTCAGGCATCATCTAAAAGCTAAGACAACTTGGCATAAATCCCTATTTCATCAGTGGGTGGCCAATTGGCTCACCAACAGTACCCTCAAAGTCAAAATAGATGCCTTCACCTCTGCTTTCTACATCCCAGGCTGCTTTCTACATGAACTACAGAATGAACTGGCACCCCACCTAAGTACCATGTTCAATCATAGCCTCACCTCAGGCTTTGTGCCCATTGAATGACACACAGCAACTGTTATCCCACTCCACAAAGGGGGAGCCACCACGGACCCCGGGAACTATCGCTCCATTAGCCTGACGAGCCTGGTCTGCAAGGCTATGGAATGTATCATCATGGAACTTATAAACAATGACATTGGTAATCTCCAAACTCGGCTCCTACCCAGT
>NC_056727.1:1146529600-1146709600 GCF_019279795.1 Protopterus annectens
AACGAAAAAAGTTCATTAATATTTTCGAAATTCACATAGTCAGCAGTCAACACAAGCTATCTGCTTGCGAAAACATATATTAAATCAGTCTAAAATACACACAAACCCTTCGGTTCTGGGTGATTGTAGATGGCGTTCTTAGAAGCTCCTCGCAAAAGGCTTAACCTACAACGGTTAAACCGCTTTTTTCAAAATCTTTAAAACGGAAAAGTATGCAACTGTAGAGGTAAAAAAATGTATATCAGTTCGCTTTCAATGCTACTAAACCTCTCGGTTTGCTTTCAGTGCTACTGAACCTCTCGGTTGACAATGGAAAAGATTCTCATCGTAGCACAAAATAATACTGAAACTGCAAAACTGAAGTAAATCACAAGTGTAGAACACCAAACTGTAGACACAAGTATGTCGTTCCAAATATAATTCGATAAGTGCTTTCGGTAAAACCTTCATCAGATTGTAATAGTCAGGGACTTTATTGACTAAATTTATATGCAACATGTAACCAATGAGATTTGAAGATGCAGGCAACACCTCCTTCATGAACAATCATGGCCAATGAGGATAGAGGTTTATCGACACACCTCCTATTCAGCCAATGGTAGGCCTCCTAGCCTTGAGTAATGGTTTCAAGGGAATGACTGCATTCAGTCCGGGAGGGTGATCAGCTTGTAAGTTAACTATCCATTTGGTCTCACATAACTCAGTTTTATTACTGACATCCCCTCTTTTGTTGCCTTCAAATATTTGCTCAATTACTTTGAATAGAAAACTGTGAGTAGGAAATCTTGAAATATGCACCGCTAAGGTATTGTGAACATCCCCTCTCAAATGTCACCCAAATGCCGTAGCAATCTCTTTCTGAATACTTGGTTGGTCTTGCCAACATAAAATGATGTGCAATCTTTACAAGTAGCTAAATAAACAAGATTTCTAGAGGCACACGTAGCCTTGCAATTAAAAGTAAGTGTCCTATCCATATTTGGATGCCTAAAGATGTTGCTACTATCAATGTGGATGCAAGCAGAACAATTTCCACATTGAAATGTTCCTTTACATCCCACTAATACTGGTTTTGGAAATCGATCCTTCATGCATAGAAGTCGCTTTATATTCTTTTATTCTTAAAGCTGAAATGCGGGTTATCACCAACTATGGTTCGAAGTTTAGGATCCTGCATCAAAATCAGCCAGAACTTACTGACAATATCCCTAATCTGTTTATTATCAGTGCTATAAGTGATCATTAGCCGCATAGGTAAAGTACCTTGCTTCATCTCATTCAATGTTACATTGGACTGCTGTGATCGACTTTTGTAACGCTTGTTGATATAGAGGTTGGTATCATTTTCATTGTAACCCCATGTCTGTAGGCATTTCTGCAGATCAGCCAATTCTTGATGAACAGTTGATTCCTGTGTACATCTCCTAGTAATTCTAGAGATTTCATTCTTCATTATATTGTCCGTCACATGTCTTGGATGCATACTGCTCTTATGGAGATAGTGATTTCTCCAAGTAGATTTTCTATAAAGTGATGTCTCCATTGATCCATCTCTATTAAACAAAACTGTTAATTCCAAAAAACTAATGGACTCTCATGAAAATTGACTTGTAAGTTTCAAGAAAGATGTTGTTTCATTCAAATACTGCAAAAACAACAAAAACTGAGTTTCATCCCCTTCCCAAAGCAAAAAAAAAAAGGTCATCCACAAAACGACCATAGAATTTCACTTGCTGGAACCAAGGATTTGTGGTACTTAGAATAAATCTGCTTTCCCAATCTGACAGAACAATATTAACATAACTGTTAGCGCAGGGGGTGCCCATGGGACCCCCCTCCCAGCGCTGCCAGTAAACTGATGGTCCATAAATAAAGAAATTTGTATCTAGTATAATCTCTAGTAATGAACGTATTAAGTTGGCATCTTTGTTACTAGTTGATTCTCCAATCACTTTTCTTACAGTCTCAGTCCCATACTCATTAGGTATTGAGGTGAATAGACTTGTAACATCCATCGCAGTCAATAACAAATTTCACTTTTCCATTAGTGAATCCATAGCTGTTGTTAACTTTATCAAAAAATTGTCTGTGTCCCTAAGGACACTCGGAATATTGAACAATATATCTTTAAGTTCCTTCTCAACAAACAGAGACATAGACTCTGTTAGCCATCCTTGGCCTGCTACAATGGGTCAAAGAGGTGGATCTACAAGACTTTTATGTATCTTGGAAGCCCACTTATAGATGGAACAGTTGGATGGACAATATTGAAAAAATTATATTGATCAATGGTTATACTACCTTTTATGAGCATACTATAGAGTCAATCCTGGATCCTTCTTATATTAACATCCAGCTTGCTGGTATTAACTTCCAAATAAGTCATTGTATCATTCAGCATCTCTTCCATCTTACTTCTATACCAGTCAGATGAGAAGACCACTATCGCTCCTCCTTTATCGGCTGGCTTTAATACAATCTGATTATTATGCTGCAGATCAAATAAAGCTTTTCTTTCTTGGGATGTTATATTATGAAAATGCTTAGTATCTTTGCCCATTCTTGTTTGTTTAACTGCATCATTGCACATTCGGGTAAACTGATCAACTGCTGGATGGTTCATGGGTACAAAAACACTGGGTTTCCTTAGTGTTTTATTTTCTGGTTTATTATTCCCAAAAATGCTCTTCAAGTTTACATTTCAAGCAAAGTATTTCATGTCTAGTACAAGCTCGCTTAAATATGATTTCAAAGAAGGAATAAAAGTAAGACCTTTTTCTAATACATTAATTTCATCCTTCTTCAGCCTTTAATTGCAAGGCTACGTGTGCCTCTAAAAATCTTGTCTATTTAGCTACTTGTAAAGATTGCACATCATTTTATGTTGGCAAGACCAACCAAGTATTCAGAAAGATATTGCTATGGCATTTGGGTGACATTCGTAGAGGGATGTTCACAATGCCTTAGCAGTGCATATTTCAAGATTTCCTACTCACAGTTTTCTATTCAAAGTAATTGAGCAAATATTTGTAGGCAACAAAAGAGGAGATGTCAGTAATAAAACTGAGTTATGTGAGACCAAATGGATAGTTAATTTATGAGCTGATCGCTCCTGGACTGAATGCAGTCATTCCCTTGAAACCATTACTCAAGGGTAGGAGGCCTACCATTGGCTGAATAGAAGGTGTGTCAATAAACCTCTGTCCTCATTGACCACGATTGTTCATGAAGGAGGTGTTGTCTGCATTTTCAAATCTCATTGCTTACATGTTGCATATAAATTTAGTCAATGAAGTCCCTGACTATTACGATCTGATGAAGGTTTTACCAAAAGCGCTTATTGAATTATATTTGGGACGACATACTTGTGTCTACAGTTTGGTGTTCTACACTTGTGATTTACTTCAGTTTTGCAGTTTCAGTATTATTTTGTGCTACGATAAGAATCTTTTCCATTGTCAACCGAGAGGTTCAGTAGCACTGAAAGCAAATCAAGAGGTTCAATAGCATTGAAAGTGAACTGATATACATTTTTTACCTCTACAGTCACATACTTTTCCATTTTAAGGATTTTGAAAAAAGTGGTTTAACCGTTGTAGGTTAAACCTTTTGCGAGGAGCTTCTAAGAACGCCATCTATAATCACCCAGAACTGAAGGGTTTGTGTGGTTTTTAGACTGATTTAATATATGTTTTCACAAGCAGATAGCTTGTGTTGACTGCTGACTATGTGAATTTTGAAAATATTAATGAACATTTTTTGTTTAATAAATCTTTATTAAGAGCTCAGCACTTGGAACTTTTACTTTGAATGGATAGCCATGGAGTAGCGGTTTGATTTTTTTCTACATTTTTGTGTTCAGATTACCGCTACCTTAATAGTGAGTTTTACATTTTTTCTAATATTGTTGTTGTGGTATATACTCACTATACATGGCAGGCAAAGCAAGTAATGTGGATAAGCCAACGACCAGCAGAACACGGACTGCATTTTCTTTCATGTCAAGCAATGTATTAATAGAATCTTTGGGAGGCGCTACTGATCCCCTGCTACAAGTAAATTATGAGTCATTGACTGAAACAGCTATGGCTGACATCACCAATGATGTCAATTTTTATACCATATTAGGGGAGGTAGAAACAGCTGCCTATCGCCTGAAAAGATTAACATGGCAGCGATTCCACATGGAAGCTAGCATGCACAAGTAGGTCATTCCAAGAGGAATGAGAGTCAAATGCATGCCTAGCTATGGGAATCAGCATCTTGAATTGCTGGCCAAGTGCCAAGCGATAAACCTGGAAACTAGTTTTCCTTACATGCACTTACTGATAGAATTTTTTAAACCGGAGGAGCAAAAAATTATGAGTTTCATACAAGACAAGCAAGCAGAACTGGAAAAGTTTAAGTTAACCAACTCACAGATAACTAAGTTAGAAACATTGCAATTTAATCTGAACATGTTTGAATCAAGACTCAAAGAACAAAAGATCAAAAAGCTTACTAGAGACATTTCCGATTTCAGGAATGGTCAGATTTTTGAATGGCCCAGGGAAGAGACAAGAACTGATCTACATCCCACAAGGGACATAGGAAAAGGGAAAATTATGGGATACAATAGTATTGTGGAATGACAACCCACTAAAAATATAGAAGTAAAACCAATGGACAAACCAACAACCACACACATTTGTTTTGATTTTTAAAAAGGGACTGATACACATACCACTAATTCTGTGGAAGTGGTAGATAAACCTATTGACCTAGCTACCCTCCCTATAAAAGGAGCTAATCATATCCCATTGAACCAGCATTTACCAGTTTTCCTGAAACAGAATCACTACAGGAACCCGCGAGCTATGAGTCAAGACAGGAAACGAAAGAAAACGATGAGTTGAATCAACATTCACTAGTTATAAATTTGTCTACTTATTGTCTGAAGAAGGATGAAATTAATGTATTAGAAAAAGGTCTTACTTTTATTCCTTCTTTGAAATCATATTTAAGCGAGCTTGTACTAGACATGAAATACTTTTCTTGAAATGTAACCTTGAAGAGCATTTTTGGGAATAATAAACCAGAAAATAAAACACTAAGGAAACCCAGTGTTTTTGTACCCATGAACCATCCAGCAGTTGATCAGTTTACCCGAATGTGCAATGATGCAGTTGAACAAACAAGAATGGGCAAAGATACTAAGCATTTTCATAATATAACATCCCAAGAAAGAAAGGCTTTATTTGATCTGCAGCATAATAATCAGATTGTATTAAAGCCAGCCAATAAAGGAGGAGCGATAGTAGTCCTCTCATCTGACTGGTATAGAAGTAAGATGGAATAGATGCTGAATGATACAATGACTTATTTGGACGTTAATACCAGCAAGCTGGATGTTAATATAAGAAGGATCCAGGATCGACTCTATAGTATGCTCATAGAAGGTAGTATAACCATTGATCAATATAATTTTTTCAATATTGTCCATCCAGCTGTTCCATCTATAAGTGGGCTTCCCAAGACACATAAAAGTCTTGTAGATCCACTGCTTTGACCCATTGTAGCAGGCCAAGGATGGTTAACAGAGTCTATGTCTCTGTTTGTTGAGAAGGAACTTAAAGATATATCATTCAGTATTCCGAGTGTCCTTAGGGATACAGATGATTTTTTAATAAAGTTAACAACAGCTATGGATTCAATAACAGAAAAGGGAAATTTGTTATTGACTATGATGGATGTTACAAGTCTATTCACCTCAATACCTAGTGAGTATGGGACTGAGACTGTAAGAAAAGTGATTGGAGAATCAACTAGTAACAAAGATGCCAAATTAATATGTTCGTTACTAGAGATTATACTAGATACAAATTTCTTCATTTATGGGCCATCAGTTTGCTGACAGCGCTGGGGGGATGCCATGGGCACCCCCTGTGCTAACAGTTAGGCTAATATTGTTCTGTCAGATTGGGAAAGCAGATTTATTCTAAGTACTACCAATCCTTGGTTCCAGCAAGTGAAATTCTATGGTCATTTTGTGGATGACCTTTTTTTGCTTTGGGAAGGGGATGAAACTGTTGTTTTTGCAGTATTTGAATGAAACATCTTTCTTAAAACTTACAAATCAATTTTCACGAGAGTCCATTAGTTTTTTGGAATTAACAGTTTTGTTTAATAGAGATGGATCAATGGAGACATCACTTTATAGAAAATCTACTTGGAGAAATCACTATCTCCATAAGAGCAGTATGCATCCAAGACATGTGACGGACAATATAATGAAGAATGAAATCTCTAGAATTACTAGGAGATGTACACAGGAATCAACTATTCAGCAAGAATTGGCTGATCTGCAGAAATGCCTACAGACATGGGGTTACAATGAAAATGATACCAACCTCTATATCAACAAGCGTTACAAAAGTCGATCACAGCAGTCCAATGTAACATTGAATGAGATGAAGCAAGATACTTTACCTATGCGGCTAATGATCACTTATAGCACTGATAATAAACAGATTAGGGATATTGTCAGTAAGTTCTGGCTGATTTTGATGCAGGATCCTAAACTTCGAACCATAGTTGGTGATAACCCGCATTTCAGCTTTAAGAATAAAAGAATATAAAGTGACTTCTATGCATGAAGGATCAATTTCCAAAACCAGTATTAGTGAGATGTAAAGGAACATTTCAATGTGGAAATTGTTCTGCTTGCATCCACATTGATAGTAGCAACATCTTTAGGCATCCAAATATGGATAAGACACTTACATTTAATTGCAAGGCTACGTATGCCTCTAAAAATCTTGTTTAATTAGCTACTTGTAAAGATTGGACATCATTTTATGTTGGCAAGACCAACCAAGTATTCAGAAAGAGATTGCTATGGCATTTGGGTGACATTCGTAGAGGGGATGTTCACAATGCCTTAGCGGTGCATATTTCAAGATTTCCTACTCACAGTTTTTTATTCAAAGTAATTGAGCAAATATTTGAAGGCAACAAAAGAGGGGATGTCAGTAATAAAACTGAGTTATGTGAGACCAAATGGATAGTTAATTTATGAGCTGATCGCCGTCCCGGACTGAATGCAGTCATTCCCTTGAAACCATTACTCAAGGCTAGGAGGCCTACCATTGGCTGAACAGGAGGTGTGTCAATAAACCTCTATCCTCATTGGCCACGATTGCTCATGAAGGAGGTGTTGCCTGCATTTTCAAATCTCATTGGTTACATGTTGCATATAAATTTAGTCAATGAAGCCCTGACTATTACGATCTGATGAAGGTTTTACCAAAAGCACTTATCGAATTATATTTGGGATGACATACTTGTGTCTACAGTTTGGTGTTCTACACTTGTGATTTACTTCAGTTTTGCAGTTTCAGTATTATTTTGGGCTATGATGAGAATCTTTTCCATTGTCAACCGAGAGGTTCAGTAGCACTGAAAGCAAACTGAGAGGCTCAGTAGCATTGAAAGTGAACTGATATACATTTTGTACCTCTACAGTTGCATACTTTTCCATTTTAAGGATTTTGAAAAAAGTGGTTTAACTAATGTAGGTTAAGCCTTTTGCGAGGAGCTTCTAAGAACGCCATCTACAATAACCCAGAACCGAAGGGTCTGTGTGTTCTTTAGACTGATTTAATATATGTTTTCGCAAGTAGATAGCTTGTGTTGACTGCTAACTACGTGAATTTTGAAAATATTAATGAACTTTTTTCATTTTAATAAATCTTTATTAAGAGCTCAGCACTTGGAACTTTTGAATGGATAGCCATGGAGTAGCGGTTTGATTTTCTTCTACATCTATATCAAAAGCTTTGGACATATCAAGGAATATAGTAGAGACTAGTTGTCCATTGTTTTTGAGGAGGTTGATGTAGTTAGTGAAACTTATGAGGGCTGTGGAGGTACTGTGCTTTGGATGGAAGCCATGCTATGAACTAGATAAGAGGTTATTTGTAGTGAGGTGGTCTAGGAGCTGCTTATGGATACATTTCTCTAAGATTTTGGCTAGGGGTGAGAGAATGGCAATGGGCCAATAATTAGAGAGATCTTTAGATGGGCCTCCCTTGTGGAGGGGGATTATATGTGATATTTTCCATAGTTTGCAGACATATTGTTCTGTGATGGAACGACTGATTAGAACAGATATGGGATAGGCGATGGAGCTTGCAGCAGTTTTTAAGACGTCATTGGGGAGTTGGTCAGCTGCTAGACAGGTAGGTTTTAGTTTTGATAGGAGTTTTTTGATATGAGAGGTTTGTATGGGTTTAAAAGAGAAGTAGCTGGGTTTAGAGTTAGTAGAGGTAGGCACTGTAAGGGGTTGGTTAGATTTGTTGTTGTTAAAAAGTGAGGTGACAGCTATAATGAAATGAGAGTTAAACTGGGATTCAGTGCTATTTGTTGTAGATGGTGCAGGGGTAGAGGTTTTGCCAGGGTTGAGGAGGTAGTTAAGGTTTTGCCAGAATTTTTGTGGGTTATATGTTTTTGCTGACAAGCTAGAAAAGAAGATTTTTTTGTCAGATAATATTTGCTTTTTTGTTAGGTTTCTTAGTTGTTTGAAGAGGCATGGTTTTCTGAGGTTTTGGAGGTTTGATAAGCAGTCCAGGCTTTATCCCTTTGTTTAATAAGACATTTAGCATATTTGGTTATCCAAGGTAGGTTTTTTGCTTTGGAGCGAATTTTTCTTGTTGAAGCAAGGTTATTAAGGGTGTGGAAGAAGGTATCATTAAAATATTGTACAGCTTGGTCTAGGTGGAGTGATTTTAGTGGTGACCAGCTGCAGTTTTGAAGTAGGGAATTTAAGATGGTAGGGGAAAATTTATTTTGTTGCATATGTGTTTGAAAATGATATTACAGGGGGAGTGAATGCATTTCCTTAGAAGAAAGATAGGGGAGTGATCACTGAGAGAATCGGAGAGTCACCCAGCCTGGTGGGTAAAGTTGGACTTATTGGTTAGTATCCAGTCGAGAACAGATTCTTTCTTGGTGTGTTTATCGTTTAGTGGGGAATTTTATAGTTTGAGTGAAATTGAATAAATTGATAAAATTAGAGGGGTTGTCAGATGAGCAGGATAGCAAATCCAAATCGAAATCACCTTGCACTATAGTTTCCTAGTTGAAAGTAGAGGATGCCCAAAATAGAAGACTTTCAATAGTAGGTAGATTATTTCCTGGTGGTAGGTAAGAGGCAGTAATTATGATGGTTTTATGTGGATTTACTTCAAACAGGCAGTTAGAATTTTTGCTTCTGATAGATCTGGGGGAGTACAGAATAATTTTTATATATGATGGCAATGCCTCCACCACGCTTGTTCAGTCTATCTTGTCTAATAACATTATACCTACTAGTAAATATTTCCTCATCTTTAATGTGGAGTTTCAGCCATGTCTCTGTAATAATTACTATATATGGACTGTAGGTTATTAAGGCTGCATGAAATTCACTATTTTTTTTTGTGTGATATGTCTGAGGTTAAAATTAGTTATGAGTAAGTCTGATCTGGAATTTTTTAGAGGAAGAAGGTGGAGGACAGTATTATCAGGTGTGGCGGGTGTTATTGGGTGTGGGTGGGAGTAACTGTGTGGGTCCTGGGTTAGGATGTATGTCATCCTGGAGTTTGATTTCTATTAGTGAGTGTAGAAGGACAGAGAGTTTAAACTTGAATATTAGTCGATGAAAGAAATCTGGATAGGAAGGAGGGTTGGTGGTATGCACATATTTATAGTGGAAGAGCAATATGTTAGAGTTAGTGTAGAGGTTAGAACGGATGTGAAAATGGATATTTGGTTTTGTATGGTATATAATAGTGGGGAGTATCCACTGGAAATTGTGTGATAGCCAAATAAATAAGCAAAAGTTGGGACAAGACCGCAAAGTCATAAGCATAGCCAGTGTCTAAGTCCAATGCTTAATCTGACAAGTTGCCTGCACAATCATACTAAAGGTTGCCATTAAACATGCATTAATGTCATCAGTCCAAGCATATTTAATACTGTCCACATGTGAAAACTGTACCAATGGCATGGAGACTACAGCTCTGACATTATTGTTCAACTAACTGTAGTACCATTAAGTACAACATACACAAAACCAAAGCACAACTGTTATCAAAATCATGTACCAAGTGGGAAAGTGAACCCACTCACAGCATATTAAAACAACAGCACCTTAACATGTTGAGCTTCAAATACAAATACATAGAAGGATGCAACTATTGGTATATTTACAATCACTCATATAGTGCTCTTGCAACATTTATTATGAAACCTAAGTGCCAATACTGTCCAGAGCAAGGTCTAATGCCTATCTCCCTGTATGCCAAATACTCCATATATAGGCTCTTGTAGTTTTCCATATAACTGGTAAAATAGCAAATGATCTGAAGAGTTAGGGAGCAAATAATTCCTAACATACCTGTTGCACCTGCAGTCATCTATTACCTTTGCACTTTAACCACCTAAACCTTAATGTTATAGGACAGATCCTGAAAAACTGACACTGTACAACACAGAACTTGCTTATATTGTTAAGGATTTATTGATAGTCCCCGATACTGCTGACAAATCATATGTATACAACAATAAAGTAATACTATGAACATTTGAGAATGTGGCAACAACTTGTCCCACCCTGCCTATTGTTATATCAAGTGAAAGAACTGCCGACATGTTGAGCTACACTACCTGTTACAGGTATTCTCACCCTGGTGCAACATGAGGTAGACAAGCATCTTTCTGTGAAGCTATGCATTCTCTGCAAATCTGTTTAAAAGCTGAAGGATATGGGAGTCTATTATACATTTATTTTCATGGGAAACAGTAGAAGTTTGCATGTGGAGGTAAGTTAAGGATTAATTACAGTGCATAAGATCTGACTGCTTCCTCACTATGGCCTCCCATTGACTCAGGAGGTCAGGATTTCTTCTTTTCAGAATCATTGTTATGGTGTCAGCATTGTTCACTATTTTTTGGCATTTGTCATCTCTTGCCAGGCTGCTACAGGCTTGTGCCTTATATTGAAGCCCTTAGTAGTCTTCCTCATGGAGCCCTGGCCTGTATTTTTGATGGAGGAAGATACTGTCTCTTCAGGGCATGATTTTTGAACTCTGAACTCTCTCTCTCTCTCTCTCTCTGAAGCCACAGAAAAAAACAGATGAAAAGTTTCAGTTCCACCAGTTTTCATATATGCCAACTGTGACTTGGGGGGGGGGGGGGTCAGCTCATTTGTGCAACATGTGGTTTATGATAGTGAATGAACATAGTTTGAGGCATGAAATATAGCATCCCTGTTTCTTGGACTATGGCAGTAGTGAATTGTCCATACTTCTGAACTTATACTTCCAGAATTATGAACAAACCAAAACACAGTTAGGGAAATGGCTTCAAATTACTGACACTTTTCAAATGCTGGCTCTGTAAACTTAGAACCTCACAAAATAATGTCCAGTTTTAGGGGGAAATGGAACAAAAGTTTTACAACAAATTAAGGGTGCCCCTCATAAATCTGAACAGTCAAGATCCACTCTCAGTATGCATTAACTGGAATGACAGATATCCTTCAAGAGCCAAGAAATGAGCCACACATGTGCAGTGCTGCCCAGAGATATGCAGATGTGTGCAAAATGCTGTGGATAAAGCAGCAGAAAAATTAACCATTGTGCATGAGTCAAAATCTGATTCAGAAGCTTATATGCATTGTGATCTTATTTGCATAATCACTGAGCCCAGACACATGAACTACCATAAAGGAAAGCACTCTTCCTTGTATAACACAAGTTGAACAGCATTATCTTCACTGAGTTCAAGAAACCATTTACTGACTACCTGCTTAATCTTTAAGTAGGTAAGGCCAAACGTCCACAGCTTAACAAACCTAACTGCTGAGCTTTAATACTTGCTTTGCTTATATTCCCCATCTAAAGTTGAAACAAAACTTTTAAAAAGTACCAACAAAGTTGAACTGAGAAAATTTACATTTTTTCACAATTTCTGGAGCAAGAACTACACTAATCAGTACTGGTCAATTCCATGGCATGCAGAGCTCTGAGGCATGTGGTTTAAAAGCTTCTTTTTTTTTAAACAACTTTATTAATTTTCAAATATAAATAAATATTTACATAACATGTTCACAATATTCAACTTGAGTTATGAAAAGAAAATATATTAAACAAACATAACTAAATTATTTACAAATGCATCCACAAATGTACATTATATGAATCTTGGAATACATTAACAATGCCAAGAATTGACAGATTGTTTTTCTAATAAATCATGTAACTTGTTCCACATACTATATGAAGACATGATCCTGATGGATCTTGATTTAATGGTCAATAATTCCAGATGACAAACTTTAGTAAGTAGTTTTTTTAAATTCAAGGAAAGAGGGGGAAGTATCAGATTTCCAATTTCTTGTTATAACTTTTCTGGCAACAACTAGTATAGACCAAACCATAGGATACTTAACTTTCTTAATGCTCTCGGGTATTGGTGTGTTAAATAGAACCATAGATTTGGAAAGTGTAAAGTTGTCTGAAAATAAGGCTTGAAGAAAATTATTAATGTTGTCCCAATATTTTTTTAAAACTATGCAATCAAAAAACATATGAGACTAATCTGCCTTTACTTCTATTTTACATCTCCAGAAAACATTGTCCTTTTTGCTAAATTTACTTATTATGTAGGGAGTTCAAAATAATCTGTACATAAATTTCAATGTAAATAATCTATATTTAATCAAATAAGTGGTCATTTTAGAATTCTATATAAAATATAAAATGTGTTAAAATTAGCAATCTTATTTAATGTCAATCTATATACCTAACAAAGTATATAGACTATTAGTTTTTGAAATGTATATATTTTGCATGATATCTAAAGGCATTTGCGTTCTATTTGTTTCTTAGATAGGGGTCTGTTTTTTAAAATATGCATGTTATGCAAATGTATGTCTTAGTAGTGATTGTTTTAGATATGTACTTCTGGTGCTACAAGTTTTATCTCCTTTTATAGCCAGTTGGACCACATTGGGACTGATTATCTACTAAGTGGTCATTTTAGCTGATTCTAATATAATTTTTTTATCTTGATTATTAGGTTGACAGTTATTTGATAGTTACTGATAGCGAAAAAAATAATTCCAGCAACGCTCAGGGTAACTAATCATTTCATTTCTAATCACATTATATATATGAGATAGTTTGCCTTTAGTAGGCAATTTATGTTGTGTGGACAGAATCAGATAATGTAAAAGTTTAGGTATTGCTTTTTTAATGATTGGTGACATTAGATCAAATTTGTTTCAGAGAATGTGTCTACAAGCTTGTATGTCTAACCAGAAATGTTTATCTATTTCAAATTCAGCTGTCAAATAGTCTATAGATTTCAATTCATCTAATATCATTGAGACTAATATATTAGGTTCTTATCCTTAAATAGTGACATTTTTGTGTAGTCAGAAGAAAAAATAACTCCTTGAGTAAAGGCAGTGGAGAAAATAATTTAAAAAACAAGCCTTATACACAGGAAATTTATAAACAGAATTCCTAAAATTGTTTAAGAAAAGTAGCACGTAATTAAATTTATGTCTGAGGTGAGTGTGTATGGTAAAAAAGTCTTTTAATAACCAAATGAATTAATTATTTATTATTGGCAATTTGTGGGAGTTGGAGAGATTATATGAATTGCAAGATAATATCTCTAAAAAAATTCCATTTAGCAATATATTCTGTATCTATAAGAGGAGTTATAGATTTAATCACAGATGAAATTGAGTATAATTCCAAATTTGGTAAACCTATACCCCCATTAGACCAGTCTTTCATGTGATAAGTTAATGCTACTCTGGGTTTATTCAGGAACCATAAGAATTTTAAAATCATTGAACTGAAATTTTTGATTATTGATTTAGGAAGGGGTAAAGTATTTTTGGAAGTAACATCATTTTTATAATTGGGAGTTTTTCTTCCATAGTAAAATGGAGCTTGTTCCAGTTACTTATATGATTTTATATAATAGATAGACTATGATTATAATTTAGTTGGATGATATCTTTGATGTTTTTAGTAAGTATTATTCCCAAATATGTTATTTGATTTGCTTGTGCTAAATGTTTTGTACATGTATTATATAATATGTAGTTATTTGGATAAATAGGAAGTATTTTTGTTTTATTATTATTGAAGATATATCCAGATTTCTTTTGAAAGTTTTCCATGGTTCTAAAAACAGCTGAAATGGAAGAATTATTTCCCTTCAAGGTGATAATAATATCATCAGTGAATAGTTGTATTTTAGAAGTCTCATTAGAACTTAACTTGAAATTCTCAATTTCTTGATCCATCCTAATTAAGTTAGCCCAAGGTTCCATTATTAAAGTAAAAAGTAATGGGGATAAGGGACAGCCTTGTTTGGTTACCTTTGGTTATTGGTATTCTTTATGAGATACTAGTACCTATTTTTATATAACCTTGAATTCATTTATAGAGATGTGAAATAAGACTTATGAAATTATTTGAGAATTTTAACTCTTCCATTAGTATGAATAAATAAGCCCAAGTAAACTGAGTCAAAGGCATAGTTTATATCAAGACTTATTAATGTTAAAATGTTATTTAAATTCTTTGCAGATTCAATCAGAGTAATAGTTATTTTTATATTGTCATAAGCATTTCTATTTACAATAAAACCTGTCTGATCTTCAGCCACCCAGAGCAAGAAGAAATATATTTAACCTATCTGCATATATGGACATAAACATTTTATAAATCAATATTTATAGATAAATTGGTCTGTATGAAGATCCTTGTTAGATTTCAGTACTGGAGATATAAATGTATATTTCCAAGATGGTGGAGTAATAGTGTTGTTTTGAGAAATAGTAAAAAGTATATGAAGTAAATTTAATGCTGTGTTGGGCATAATCATATATTTCAGAAATAATTTCATCATTGCTAGGCACTTTATTTTTGTTTTAGTTTACTAATTTGATTTTGAAGGTCAATGAAAGCAACAGGTTTATCTACAGATGCAGTTTATTTTTCTGATAATCCATTTTTACTGTGTCTTTTAATGAAGGCTTTAATCACTTCTTTTAGATCTACAATCTGTGATTTCTGATTAATATTATGCAAAAAGTCTCTAAATTCTATTAGAATATTCTGTAAGTCAGAGACCGTCTTTCTTTTTAAGGAAGAAAAGCTCATTAATATGATTGAGCTTACTAAGTCCTTTAGTTTTGTGGGCAAATATATTTAAGAATTTAGGATTATTTGAAAAGTTTATGCATTTAATTTTCTCTAAATTAATCATAGTTTTATGATTTAGTATCTCCAAATCATTTATTATTTAATGAGATGATTATTTTTCCATTTTCTTTTTTATCTTTATTTCCCTTGTTATGTTTTAAGTTATCTAATTTAATTCATATGTCTTGTAATTCCTTATCCCAAAGTTTGTTTATTGTACAAGTTAATGATTTTCCCAAATAAGTAAACTTTTAATGCATCCCATATATATATATTTCAGAAATGTCTGCAATAGTATTTAAAGTAATAACATTTTGAATTTCTGATGTGGGAAATTCTTTAAAGTATTTTAGTTTTTTAATGTATGCAGGGATTTTTTTAATTTGAATATTACATGTATTAATAACTCAAAGGTTATGGAGTCGTGGTCTGATAAAGAGCAATAAATGACCTTTGTTTTTGTTAGACTATTAGTCAACTCATTGGAATGAGAATAGATAGCAAAAAATAATGAGTTTGGTTCAGCAAAGGTGTTAATATCTTTAAGAAGATATGAATCTATAAAATCCTTCAACAGTTTAGTTGATGATAAAATCCTCTTTTTACCAGTAGTGTTAGTGTTATTATCATTTAATATACAATTAAAGTCATATGTTATTATAATGTTACCTTTGGATAAATGGACAGTCTGGTTTAAATCCTGTTTAACTCTATGCACCCCAATTCCTGATTTCTAGTATGTGTTTATAAGTGTAAATATTTTTCTTATTCATAGAAAATGTGACAGAGCAAAACATTCCTTTATCATATTTATAAACTTCTATTATCTTATGAAGAGGTATTGTACTACTCCATAGTATAGCTAATCCTCTTTTCTTTTAGGAATGTTCTGAGCTTGATAATACAGTATATGATTTAGTATTTAGTTTAGTTATATCTTCATTTATTAGATGTGTTTCTTTTAGAAAAACAAAATATTATTTATGTAGTTTTAGATATTTAAGTAAACTTCCCATCTTGCAAGAATTGTTTAAGCCATTAATACTAATGGAGATACCTTTTAAAAGAAACATATAAGGCCATTTATATCAGTGAGGTATAAGTTGACCATTAATATTTGTGAAAATAGTGTAAGTATAGTTCCATCAGGTACATAACAACTAATAAGAAACAATAATTCAAGTGAAATCCAATTTAAATGACATTTAAGTACAAAACTACAGTGAGCATCTGTAAAGACTGTATAAGACAATAGTAATGTAAATACATAAAATTAAATTTCCCCAAACCCCTCCTGGAGTTAGACACTCCCAATTCAAGTAGCATTCACTACCCAAATTACCCACCCGTCTAATAACAACAGCTGTTCAGCAACTGCCATCATAACTAATTTATTTGAGGATATTCTTATACAAGACAAGAAAATGTTCTCATCAACTTTCGTAAGGGATGAAACTATAAAGAAAATAGGGATCCGAAATTGTATTTATTAAGTAATATTAGATTAAATCAGATTAAATTATGTAGCACAATCTTCACTAAATAAATACAAATGACTCATATTGTGTTTCAAGCAAACTATTAAACTATAACAGTTAATTCATGTGTTGAATCATTCTGCATTAAAGAAGAAAAGTTAAATGAAATCCTTAAATGGCATAACAATAACATACCAATTGGCAAAGTAATCTTCTTTATATAGAACTATCAGTTAGCTTTATAAAATTAGAGAGGCTATAAGAACTGGACTATATAATTCTAATTTAACTGCAATAATCTTGTAGTCATTCAACAATTCAAAACATAGTACAACTTTAAATTCCTATGCTGAGTTTGTATAAAAAAGGTTAAACAATCTTCTTTAACTTATATAAATATGTCCAACTTCATCTTCAGTAAAGGAGGAGGCATGTCACTCAATGTATAATAATATGGTTATCTCATTGCTTATAATAGAGAACTTTACATTTTTTAATGCTTCTTAGTGAAGAGATATACATATGTATCCTGTCCATGAATTGAAAAATGTTATATTATTACTTATGCCCTTCTTCAACCCTTATCAGTATTTGTATCATAAGAAGTCCCCTACCCTTACTATTACCATTTCCACTTTTCCAAATGCACTCTTCTTTATTACATTTAAAAAAAAGGTAACAGTAAAATATGATGGTGTGCTACTATACATTAATAATTCTCTCTGTCTTGTTGTTTGGGTTTTATGTGAAGGGTAATAGCTAAGCCTTCACACCAATCTATCTTAGGTCCAGCATTACTGTAATAAGTTAACTAACATCCCAAATCATGTGACATGAAATCACATCCTGAGTCATTACACCCAGACCAGAAATACAATAACAAGATCAGGTAACTTCCAGGGTCATGTTTCAATCAATTACACTCATTTCTTTATGACTCAAACATATCAAACAGAAAGTAGTAGAAACAACAGTGAATACAAGCATTAAAATGCAACGTCTAAGAGCGGAATCTATCATACAAGAAACATCCCTATGTTGTAGACACTGGCACGCAGCTACAAAGCTAGAAATATGTATGAAAGTTGTCAGTGGGGTATACTTCTTCATATTATATATGCAATCTTCCAGCCTATGAGTCAAATACATAAACACACATTGTGTGCAAACTCAAGTACAAGACTGCTAGAAAAAAGATCTGTTAAATCAGAGCCCTCTGCAAACCATGCACCTTAAAAAGAAAGCAATCCAATGTTGCACATTTTAAACTAGCACATTAAAATGCACCAAAAGTTCTGATTAACTAATTGGAGCTTGAAACATATTATAAAATCATTAATCCCCTCATTCTTTCTGCTACCTACTATTCATAAATTAAGTTATCCGTGAAGCTCCAGGAACAAAAGCACACGATCACAAACTGTTCCTGCCAAAACATCTATATAAATAGAGTATCTTCCCCCCCAAAAAATTGTTGAATGAAAAAAGGAAAAAAGAAAAAGAATTAGCTTTACATGCACTCAGAAAAGTCTTTCTATTCTTGGAATCCTTTTCTGGCTTTTAATATTGGTGTAACATTCTTTCCTGTTGAAAGAGAGTCAGTTCAAAGTTCAAGGTTTGCAAAATACCTGATCACATGATAATGAGGCCTGAAGGAACTGTCCAGCATCCAGATGGCTTGAGACAAGCTCTCTCGAGCTCAGAATGAAGAAAAAAGGCAACTAAATAGTTTCAGTGGGAAAGAGCATTTTTACCTGTTTTTGTGTGGATACATCTCATGCTGTAAATCAATGTTCGAGGAGAACCAGGGACTTCTAAGCCACAAAATTAAGGCAGTCAACTACCACTTATAAGAATAAGCATAACTTATAGCCACCCAGTTTATGAGGAACATAAATTACTATGCCAAATGTGAAAACAGTATTATAAAAGGATCAAATATAAGAAATGAACAGTCTAACAAATATTTTAAATATTCCACTTTTGTTTGATTCACTTTTTTCCCCTAGATCAGGAGCTTACTGTATATAAACAAAACATATTTTAAAGCTCACCTCTGCTTCATGTCCACTAAACTAAACACCATATACAGGAACCAACACCGGAGATCATTCAGTTTCTCTATAAGCAGTTTAAAGCCTGAACGTATTAAAGGGGAAGAAATATTCATTTTTTAACTTCTTTTTCTTTATGGGAAAATGTCCATGTACCATTGTCAGCCAGTCTTTTCAAATGAGTTAGTCCATTCCATTTCTTCAATTTTGTCAAGAATTTTATTTGATCTAATAAATGTGAGAGCAGCATTCACGTCTTCAAAGATTTTACGACCCTTTTGCAGGGATATTTTCAGTCTAGCCAGAAACAGATGAGTTTTCATTTGACTTTTTTTTTAATTCTTTAACTAATGGCAAAAAGAGTTTCCTTTTGGCTATAACCATCAGATAACAGTCATTATCAAAGTGAATAATGTCATCTTTTATTTTGATGGAAGCCTTAGTCCATGCTGTTTTTAGGATCATTTCTTTGTCATGAGATAAGAGGAATCTTACTATCACAGATGTATTCGAATTGTTCTTACTAGTTTTGGATGATACTAGTGATCTGTGGGCTCTTTCAGTGCCATAAGGTAAACCTTCAGGGAGATCAAGTACTTCATGTAACCAAGTAGTCAGAAGGTTTACTAAGTTGTTACCTTCAATGTTGTCAGGCAAACTGAAGACACTAATATTATTTCTACGTGACCTGTTTTCGAAGTCATCAATTTTTGATTGAAGTAAAGTATTCTGTTTTAATAAGAATTCTGTGTTATTTTCTCCTTCCTATAGTCTGCCATCCATATCATTCAGAACTTGTTCAATCCCAGTAATTTGTGTTTTCTGTTGCTGAAGGCACTTATGTATAGTTTCCATCTGTTTTGAGCATTTTTCCTTAAAATTGTCCAGTTTTAAGTCCATTTTGTCAATTTTCACAGATAGCTCTTGAATATTAGAAAGCAAGGACTGTATTCCTTTTTGAGTGTAGTTTCTTGATGGCTAGCTTTAGAGATGCTCATTCTGAAGTCCGGTGATGAGAGAAATTATCAAATGTACTTTTGACAGGAAAAAATCAAGTTTTCACAACAAGCTTTTGATACTATCCTAGAATATGTTTAGAAGCATCTATTAGTATATAAAAAATCTTCTTAAGATATTTTTAACAAAAAAAAACTGTCAAATAAAATGAAGTGACAGAGTTTAAGAGAACTGCTGTTATCTAGATCTCATCTGGTTTATAAGTTTCTGAACTGCTCTGTCATCTTGAATTGCCTCATTTGCATACATCGGTACACACGTTTTTAATAAATTCCTCATTATCATGTCATTGCATGGCCATTAGCATATATCACTTACAGCAACACTGCTTCTCAGTTAACCCTCATGGTATGTATGTCTCTGAATTGCACATACTGTACATGTAGCTGCTCATTGTGCAAATTCACTACCACAATGTGGCAAAGGTTTCTGAATCTGGCCCAATAAACATTATTTTTTGAGTGTGAAAGTTAAGGAATTTTGGAAGATAATAGCCATAAATTTGGCTGCTATGGCTCACTAAATTGTCATATGAGAATTTAATGATTTGAGGAGTAACGAAATATACTTGGAGTGTGATTGTTTCAGTAATTAAGGTATACAGTTAGAAAATTCATTGATTCTTTTACTAAAAGAAAACAAAATGTATTAAAGAAAAGCAAGTGTCATCATAAATAATGGCAAAAATATACAGTATGGCAGTGACATTTTTTTGGTAATTTGTATAAAATGAAAATTAGGTTTACATTTAATAATAAAAGGTTATTCTTTAAATAGATTCTGACTTGTAAGAAATATGAATTGGTGATATCTGATGCTGATCTTTGCAGAATTTATATTTTTGGAGTTTATGTAAATAAAAAAAATCTGCGTACATTGTTTTTACTCTTAATGACTACATTAAGAAACATATGAAATAAAAGAAAAATGTCTGTTTCTCTTTTTCTATTAAGTCCCATGGAATTTTTAACCACCACCTAAATTGCTATCCAAGCAGATGGAAGTTTTAACTCTGACTTCACTATTCTCTTGTTTGGCATTTGTTTCTCAGCTTTTCTGGCCAACAGTCTTGACTGTATTTATTCATGTTTGCAGGTGACTGTAAACTGGGTTTTGCTATTTGATTTTCCACTGACTTTGCTCCAGCATGGGTTAAACCATGTTAACAACTGGTGTATGTACAATGGTCTTACATAAATGTGAAAAATGTAGCATAGTTTATCCTGGCAAAAAAAAACATTTCCACATCAAACCATGCATATGTATATGTGCTTTGAAAGAACAGCAGCAACAGAGCTAGCCATCCAGTGGTGTGAGCTTTAGCGCAAGATGATTGTCACTGTTGAAGTGATACTCCAATCTCATGTGCGAAAATGGGAAAAAGGGGTTGTGGATGGATGGATGGACCACATAGACAACACAACCCTCTAATCAGATATTGTTGTAATGGAGCAAGGCACTTTTGTCAATAATTCCTACTCTTTTGATGACTGTGTCTCCTAATTAGTTTGGAAATCCTACTATCTGGCTCATCTAATTTCTGAAGACATTTTTTTTAGATCTATAGAAGTCAACTCCTTTTTAATCATATCTCATTAGATCTTTTGTTGAATATAATGTCCTTTTTGGAATGTGTTTTTCTAAATCTATCAGCCAACCTGGCAGAACTCAAGAGATTCCTAACTAAAGAAGATAAATGGCCTTAAAACCTTTACTTATCAAGACAGACTGCCAGCTCTCTGTCTGTACAGAGTGTCTGATAGACATATCCATGAAGATCAATTTATAGCATTTTGAACCATGAAAAATCCAGTGCTCTTTCACATTCTACGTCTTTGTAAAACAAATGGTTCCTCATATACTCCATTAATGGTAGTAAACCTTCATCAACAAATTAATAAAATGAATTGCCATGACAGATTCATATCACTATGTATTCCCCACATCTGTAACAAACTTCTACTGCATGGCAGGCAGACTAATTCCCTTGACAACTTTATGGTAAATGTAAATAATTGAATGGGCTGCTTCAGATTCTTCCCTGGTCTATCCTGTGTTACCTTCTTTTAGGCTGGAGGGAACTTTTGAATATGATTTATTGGCTAGGCTTTAATTGTTTTTAGACTGACTACCACATACTAGTTTATGAACCTATGAACCAAACATCCTTAGACACAGTTTATAGAGTGAGCTTTGGTTAGCTAGGAAACTTTGGCTACCAATTCATTCTCTTAACTAGATATAAAATGTGAATCAACACTCTATCTAAACTCACATTGAACATGAAACCAAAGGCTTCCTAATGCTTTTCCTGTACCCCTGAATTACTTGAAAATGTTCTGTGTGGTCCCAGCTTTCCATTACAGAAGAAATTCCTTGATGCAATGGATAAAGTGTTTAAACGTATATATATATATATATATATATATATATATATATATATATATATATATATATATATATATATATATATATATGTTGTTTATCAGTGTAAAGCACTGACACATTTAAAGTTTTGCTAGCAGTTCTTACTTTTACACTTTCTTTTCAAGTATCACTCAGCATGACAAGAATGTTAATACCTATATCTGTTTTAACTATTAAATCAATATTTTATGCTTACCTGTAGTTTTGCTTTTCACTCCCCAGGTGGAAATGACTATACTGTGCAAAGGCAGAATTTCCTTCCCAGTCCTGTAGCTGTACTCGCATTATATATGAATTGCTGGTGGTGATCTGATGAATAAACTCATTTCCAAGCCAATATTCATTAGCAGGGTTTCCAAATCCCTAGAAATTTGAGACAAATAGAACAAGTGATGAAGGGATGATAGAAAGCCATAATTTAGCACTGGAAATTAAAGCACCAGAAAGTACACTATTGTATAGCACGAACAAGAAAGCTAAAGTAAAATGGGGTGTAAAACAGAACCATATTTAAGTGATGTGCATGTACATGAAGTAACTGCTGCAAAAAATACTTCAATATCCATGTATTTAAACATTTTAAAGCAGTCACCATGTGTATTTCTGCCCATTGTACCTGTAAAGAAAAATTTCTAGATGCATTTCACTGAAAAAAGTAATCCCTATCTTACACTGCAGTTCAATATCTGTATAGGAATTTTCAGACACGAGTGTGTGTGTGTGTGTGTGTGTGTGTGTGTGTGTGTGTGTGTGTGTGTGTGTGTGTGTGTGTGTGTGTGTGTGTGTGTGTGTGTGTGTGTGTGTGTGTGTGTGTGTGTGTGTGTGTGTGTGTGTGTGTGTGTGTGTGTGTGTGTGTGTGTCATGGTATGGTGGATATGTATATTAAGGTATATCTGCATTTTGGGGTGGGGGAGCAACACCATTTTGATATCAAAGGTAAACAAATGATGTGTTCGCCCTCTGTCACTGATAAAATTATTATTTCATATGTTAGTATATGTTCCTCTGTTTCAATAGTCTACTCATATTAATGACCTTTATACAGCTAACAAAAATAATATATCAGTCTGTCTATGTAGACACAGATAGAGAGAATTAAAAGACAGGTCAATTTTTTATCATAACATAATTCATTAATGAATTACCCCACTGCTTCAATTGATTATTTTATTTTATTTGTCTTTTGATGACCGGATAAATCCCACTAGGCAAGAGATCTCATTTAGGGGAGACCTAAGATGATATTTAAACAAATAGAAGAAAGTTGGCAAGGGCATTGGGGAACTTTCCGTACCTTTTTTGTTTTGAGGGGAAACATTTCTGCTGATGCAATTTCCTCTTCTGTTCCTGGTGCACAGACGGCTAGGAGAAGCTGTGCAATAACAGAGGGAGAAGACAGTTGTACTGTTGGTGATAACAGCGTGGTTCTGTCAGCCAGACAGAAAACTGATGACAAATTAGTAGATAGTAAAATGGCCAGTGCCTAGCTGACTGTAAATTTGATGATTTTGAAGAAGTTGTTGTAACTAAAATTTATTCTGGAGGTTTGCCTGATGAAAAGCTGGTTGGTTTATTGAGTAAAGGTGATCCTGTAGAAGAATTTGAAATTTTTTGGTCATGGTTGGATATGATGGATATGATGGAAAAGGTTTTCAGAATGGACAGTTAGTTGTGCTGAAAGGAAATGAGCTGTGAGCTGGATGGATATAAGGTTACAGGAGGGATGCAACTGTATGCTAATGCAACTGGAGGACCAAGAGGTACTGTAAACATTATTAAAAAGAAAAAAGGTTTGATGTTCAGATAAAGAAGAAAGAAGAGATATAGTGTTACGTTTGGGTTGTGATACAAATATATATTATCTCCTTGATTCATTTAGGGAAGGAGACATTTTGTGACTTATGTGAGACTGAAAATGTAATGGAAAGATTTTTGTTTAATTGTGAAAAAAGAAAGACTGTTACAAGTGGAATGAATTTATATTTTCCAGGCAAGGGACTCAATTAAGAAAAAAAAAAGTGTTTGTTCAATTTTGCACTGATTTTGCAAAGATTTAAAAAATATATTTTTCATTTAACTATGATTCAGTTTTGGATATTGTGAAAGTTAAAGATGAGAAAGGTATTTGGAATGGGTGTGGGAAGTGGATGCTATTTTAAAATATGAAAAGATGTGGTAAAGCATTTACCAACAGTTACATATGTAGATGGCAACAGAGGTACAATTAGGTATATGGGACACCTCAAAACTTTTTTTTGTGGGAATTTAAATCATCTTATAAATGAGTGTTCATAAATAAGATGTAATCAATGTGGGGGGAGAAGTCATGTGATGAATAAGTGTAAAGAGGAATGTCAAATAAATAAAAGCAAAGGGTATTTTGTTTGATTGTACAAAGAATAAGCAATATAATGTTGAGCAGGATGATGAAAAAAAGTATTGTAATGTCTGAAAGTAATGAAGTAGGGAAAGAGGAGAAATGTGCTAATGAAAAAAGGATGAAGTAATAAAAGATGACTTAGATAAAAATGTTATATTTCAGAAGGATGAAGGTAACTGTATGGAGAGTGTTGAAAATTAATAAGAAATTGAAAGTGATAAGTTAGATACTTGTGGGGGGAGTTAAAGGATGTTAAGAAATGCAACTCAATAGTTGCTAGAGTAAGGCTGAGGAAAAGAAGGTTTAAAAATACATCACCGAAGATTAAAAAGAAAAGTAAGGAATCGTTTTAGACGTGTTTCAGTTAATAAAAATAGTGAAAACCCTGATTCTGAGGGTCAAGGAATAGTTGCACATAAACTCGGAAAAATATTCAGTTGGGAAAAGAATTAAACACAAGAAAACAACAATTTAAAATATATTCCTTAAACTTAAAAAGAAGGAAAGGCAAGCATTTTAGAGTGCTTTCAGTAAATATGAGTAGTATTGTTAATACTGTAAGAAGGATAGGGATACTGTAATGGTATACTAAATATAATTTAGATAGTATTCCTACAGAGTAGGCAAGATTCCTTTCAAGTGAAGAAAGATTCAAACAGAAAAATTCTAGAATGGGAATATAATATGGAATTTAGGAAGTAAATGTTCTGGAGTGGCTGCATTATGTAAAAAAAAGCAGTAAAAATATTAGATGTAACGTTATTAAGGATGTGAAGGTTAACTGTTGTGGATGTGAGGTAAAGAGAATATGTTTTTAGAAGTATAGCATTGCATGCTTATGCAAATGGGAAGGAAAGAGAATTTGTTTCATCAAATATTAGATTATTGGTGGTCAACATGAAAATTATTATTGCAGGGGACTTTAATTGTGATTTAAAGGAAAAAAATGAAAGATGCAAAAATATAAAAAGTGATAAAATGTAAGTTAGTTATGTGGGATAAAAGGCAATGGACTTATAGAAGAGGGACAACTGGATCTGAAAGTGATTATTTGGTTCTGTCAGAAGGTTTGGGTGTAACAGATGGTGATATGGTAGAGACAGATATTTTGGATAATTTAGCAATATGGATGGAAGTGATGGAAGAAAGGGAGTATATTAAAATAGGAAAGGAAACAAAAAGAATAAATGAGAAATTATGGGATGAAATTGGAGAGTGAGAAACACTGCAGTTACTTAATGATCATATGATCATAAAGGACTTTAATAAAAATTGGTCTGAATGGAGACCTGAATTTAAAAAGAAGTATAAAAAGTATTTTTTCAATGCCACGATGATATATGAAAGGAAAAAAGTGAAGTATGGAAGAATGTGCAGAAATGTATTGGAGAATTTAGAGATTAATATAAGAAAGTATTATGATATGGAAAAGAAAATATGTAAAACAAATCAAGAAGAAAATAGGACATTAGTGTTCAAGCATAGAAATTATTTACAAGAAAAGAGGTGTCTACGTAACATAGTAAAGGAGGATATTAGTATAATGAGAGAAATGGAAATATAAAATGAGAGGTAAAAGGAACACAAGAGCAAATTATGAATATTCCAGTAGAGCATATAAAATATATATAAGATTAAAAATAAAGAAAATAAGAGAATGGAAAGTAAAAAAAAAAAAAACAGGAACAAGTTAAGGAAGAATATGAAAAAAAATGACTATTAGTGAATTGGATGAAGTACTTAGGAAAGTAAAGGTTGACTTAGTATCAGGTCCAGATGATATAGTGTATGAAATGTACAAGAAATTAAGGGACTGGCAAAAAGAGTGCTTTGTAAATGTTTTGAATGTATGGTTGAAAGAGGGGTTTGTTTAAGAAATCTTATGTAGTGGGATATTAAAATGTATATGGAAGAAAGATGAAAAGAATGAAATAAAAAAATTGGACATGATGCTTTGTGGGATGTTACAGAAAAGTGTGGAATACGTAATAGAATTAGGAGAGTGTGTAGGTCAGCATATCAGAATAATAGAGTGAGAGTGTTAGTGAATGGGTGGCTGAGTAAAGACATATGCATGAATTGTGACCTAAGACAAGGATGTCCCATGAGTCGGATATCATTTGCATTAGTAATGACAATGATAGTGAAGTAGCTTATAAAATGAAAGATGCTAGATATGTGATGTAAAAGGAACAGGGGAGTCCAATCATTTTGACATCTGCAGATGAGTGTTGCAGTTGCTAAGAATAAAATATGCAAGCGGGAAGTCTTGGTTTGTCTGAATGAATGTTTAAAGGAAATGGGAATGATTTTGAATAAAGATAAAAGTAAGGATTTGGGTGGTGTAAAGAAAACGGGGGAGGCATTTTTCAATGAATGAAATGGCTTTGCTAGGATAAAATTTAGGAAAATGTATGTAGTCATACAGTTGGAGGGTTTCATAAAAGAAATATGAGAAATATGGCTTTGAGGAGGACTGTAGATTAACATTTGAGAAAAAGTTTTATCCGGTGAATTCTGTTTTAATAGGAAAAATAGCATATATGTCAAATGTTTATATGATCCCAGAAAAATGTGAAAAAGAAAACATGCAATTAGTGTTTTATTTCATATGAAGCTCATGATTAATCTCAATGAAAATAAGTGTGTTGAATATGAGTGAAAATAAAGGAGATTAAGGTTATTAAATCCAGTTGTTTATTCTGTTCTTTAACCTTATGTAGAGTATTAAAGTGGGTAAAGGAAGAGGATGAGAAATTAACAGTAGAAATGTTTAAATATGAATATAAAATGTTTAAACATTTAGGAGATAATGAGAATATGCAAATAGATAAAGATTATATAAATGAAGGGATTAAAAATTATCAAGAACAAATGTTAATATGGAAATGAAAAGCAATGATATAGAGAATGATAGAAGGATGGAGTATATTATTCTGTAAATCTGTGGGAAATTTTACCCGAAGAAGTTATAAAAGCCATTAAAGTAAGGAAATCGTGGTGTATTAAGAGGATAGGGAGAGTGAACACAGCATGTTCTTTGAAATTTAAAAGAGTGGTTAAACTCTGGAAAAATTTGTGTAAAGAAAAATGTTGTCGAGAATATTAATGACATAAGCAATATAGATATGAATATGATTATGTATGGATATGATTTATTTATTTGTCTTTGTTGATCAGAAAAGTCACACTGAGTAGAACCTGTTTTCAGTGAAGACCCAGGGAAAAACAGTTCTGTCACACCACATTTATATTAACAAGTGAATTTCAGGCAGTTCTCAGAAGAGCAACATTTACATTAACAAACATAATTGCAAGAAAGGTAAATACAGTAAATATAAATCTATACAGTTCTGGTAGCTCTAAAGTCTTGCAGAATGTAAATGGATTGATACTATATAAGAAAAAATTGTGGTAAAGAAGTTTAGTGCTCTTACATGTCAGTAAAGAAATGTTTGCAAGGAGTTCAAGATACATAATGAAGTAAGTTATAAGATTATATAGGAGGGGTGGGGAGATGTCACTAGTATATAAGAGGACAGTGGTAATATCATGTGACTGAGAGGGCATTGAATAGGACTAGTTCTATTTAGGCTGGCTGTTCCAAATTGGTGTACCTGGAAGGTTTATAACTCAGGTATAGAGGGGATGCATGAGAGGGGTACAGTGATGGATGGGGCAGTTAGAAAAAGAAAAAGATGAGAAGTGTTGTTTAAGAAGTGGTAGAATGGGGTGTATTGATTCAAATGCAGGAGAAAACATTGTTAGGGGTTAGTTATTCAAGTAGAGGAGGGCAAAAAGTTAGTGAAAAGCAATAAGAAGTTTGTGCTTTCACTAGAGGTCTCAACTTGTTGGTGAACATTGCCAGGACTAGGTAAGGTATTGTTTGAACTGGATTTATAGCCTGGGAGTTTCATTCTTACTTGTGTAGTGATGGTGTTCCAGAGTTTGGATATGTAACAGGAGTACAGCAAGTCCTCTGATGAATTTTTTGCTTTTGATTAAATTTATGAATGTCATCGATTACAATGCCTAGTGATTTCTTATATGCCACTACTCAATTTTAGTATTATTTGCAGATGTTACCTAGAAAGATTGTTTTTGACTGAGATAGTGTTTTGGGGAGAAGCGCATCAGTTTTGTTTTACTGGGAATAAGGAGTAGGTTTGAATTTTTCAGCCAGGTTTCAGCTGAAGAAAAAGAAATTTAAATGGTTTGAAGTTCTTGAAATCTGGATATTATGAGCTGTACATATTAGAATTGAGTCATCTGTGTATTGCACTATATTTACTTGATCTATGACAGTGTGAATTGTGTTTATAAAAGTATTAAAAAGAAGAAGTCTTAGTATAGAGCCCTGATGGACACCTATAGTAACTGGATGAATGGAAGTGAGGTCCAATTGCCATTTGAATGCTTGCTGCTTTCCAGATAAATAACTAAGAAACCATTTATGGGAGAATTGAGAGAGACCTATGGAGGAGAGTTCAGTGAGTAAATGTTGGAGTGATACATTATCGAAAGCTTTGGATACATCTAGGAACACAGCACTAGGTTACCATAGTTCCTTTGCTGGTTTATAGTGCTGGAGAAATGAAGAAGGGTGGTGGTTGTGCTGTGATGGGTCTGAAATCATGCTGTGTTTCAGTGAGTGGTTATTTGAGCTAAGGTGATGCAGAGGCTGAGCATGAATATATTCTTCAAGTGTTTTTGATTTGAGGGGAGAGGGTTGCAATGGGTTGTAGTTATCAAACTCTAAAGATGTGCCACCTTTGCGTAAAGGATAATAAAGTACTTTTTTTCACAGACCGGAGGAATGTATGCTTTTTGGATATAAAACTATTTATCAATACACAAACCACAAAAAGCAATTGCATCTGCAGACATTTTAAGTTGTCTGAGGAGAACTGGTTAGCAGCTACGGTGGTTAGTTTTAGCTTATGTAGGAGTTTTTTAATGGCAGCTGTAGGTATTGGGCTGAAGTCAAATAGCTGAAGGTATTTAGTAGAGGCTACAGGTACTGAGAGGGTAGTAGACATTTTAATGTTTGTGAGGGCCAATATAGTCTGTATGAAATAGATGTTAAACTGTGTGAGAATAGAGTCAGTAGCATTGTTGGATGTAGGGATGGGAATGGTAGTTTGGCCTGGATATAAAAGTTTGTTTATGGATGTCCAGAAGAGTTTTGGGTTGTTTTGATGTTTATTTTGTAGGATGATATAATACGTTTACTTGTCACAATTTATTTTGTGTTTTGTCTTATTCCTTAGTTGCCTGAAAAGTTGAAATGTTTTTTCTGATCTATTTTTGATCCACTCTTTCCAGGCTTTGTCAAACTATAGCATTCATTTCTTAGTTTCCTTTGTTAACCATGGTGCAGGATTCGATTTGACCCTTTTTGGTATTTACTGGAGTAAGGTTATTGAGAATTTTGGAAATATCTCATTGAAGTATGTGACAGCAGAGTGTAAGGGCATAGATTTTAGTATTTTCCAGTTATATTCTGTTAAAGGCTTGATAAAAAGTGTGTTTGTCACAGTTTTTTGAGTTAGGAACTTAGCTGTAAATTATCTGTTTATCTAGGATATTGTCACTTCTGAGAGCATAAGTAGGTTGATGGTCACTTAGGCTGGCTGGAAGGCTACCAGCTGCCCAAATGTGTGTTGTGTCTATTAGTAAGAATCCAGTCTAAGGCTGACTGCCTAGCAGTATTTTTATGGACTGTAGTAACTGATGTAGTCAACTGTGTAATGTTGTGCAGGTTTATGGAATCAGATGGGGTGTCACTATTATGTATAGGATGGGCTATCCAGTATAGGATATTTTCCACAGTGGTAATGTTGTTACATGGTGAGACATACATGGCTGCTAAACAAAGTGTCTTCCTATTATTGATTTTGAGGCATGATGTAAATAGTCCTGTATTACTAAACTGTATTATTTATTTTTTAATTGCTGTAAGTATTTTGGGTTTTTAATAATATGATTTGAATTGCCCCCATTTTTAAGTCAAAGTATAATTAACGTTCATGAAATTAGTATTGTTTCAATCTTTGATGTCAGCCAAAAGTGCTCTTCGCAGCACCCGCAGTGTGTCCAGCAATGACTCCTTTTGCAACTCGTATGGGGTTACATGCATTGGCAATATATCTAAATATGATTGTAGATTCTTTTTTATAAGACCCATTGCTCCTACTACAATTGGAACTATCTGGGTATCTTTCTTCCACATAGCTCTCGTTTCTGCCTGCAGATCCTGATATTTTATGATTTTGTGTCTCTCTCTGTATGCAAAACACTGTAGTCACTGGGTGTGGTGATTTCACTGATCAATGCTACTTTTGTCTTCTGTTCATGGACCACTATATCCAGTTTTCTAGCATCTGTCTTTTGAACTGTTAGTAATGGATGATCACATGTGATGTAAACTTCATCATTTTCTATAATGCTTTGTGGCTCATGTTTCCAGTGTTTTTCAGTCACTTCAGTAATATAATATTTGCAGAATCCCCAGTGCAACAATCTTGCCACATCATTATGTCTTTCAGTATACAGTCCTTCTGCCATTAGTATGTCACAACCTGCAACAAGGTATGCAACTGTTTCCAATTCTGTTTTACAAAACCTACATTTGTCTGTTTCTCCCACATGTCCAATGTGCTTTGTAAATCAACAAGTATGCAGTCCACTATCTTGGGCTGCCAATATTAACCTTTCATCTCTTGGTTTGAATTTGCCTGTCCTTAACCATTCCTGCATTTGTTCCTGATCAACATGAGATAATTCCAGAAGTTTTCTGTACTTGCAGCTATATTTATTAATTTTTCACATTCTTACCTTCTGGTCTGGTCCTTCACCTTATATTCTTTATTTTGTTTTTTTGGCACATTCAGTTGCTGCCTGATTTTTATCTACTTTTGGTTTGATTTCCATTCCTGCTTGACGCTGATATGCTTCTGCTAGATTAAGTAGAGAATTCATCTTAGATTTATTCTCCTTATTTTTCAAAACTTTCACTATGCTTCGGTCTTGTGAAGTCAGCAGATATGTGATGAGTCCAACTATTGCAGATCTGTACATGTAATCAGTTTCAAGGAGACTCATCCCTCATTCGGAATGGGGAATCTTAGTATACACTGATTTTTATAGATCATTTGGGGAGCATGAAGCACCCTTCTTGTTTTAATATCTAATCTATCCAACACATTTTGGGGCCAATCAATCACTCCAAAACTAAGTTAGGACAGGAAGAGCAAATTGGTTTATAGCTTGGATTTTGTCCCTAGATGCCAATGCTGTTTTCAGGATTAAGTTTTCTAAAGTATTCCTTACTAAGTTTTATTTGCATTTGTTCATGTTTTATTGCTGATCCTTCATCAATTCCCAGATATATGTACACTCCCTCTTGCTCAAGTTCTTTTATATCACATTCTTGTCCCAAACTGATGTTTTCCTGGTGCTGCAGTTTTCCTGCTTTAAAGGTTGCTTTTGCACATTTATCAAGACCAAATGACATTCTTATCTCATCTGAAAATGTTTTGACAACTTGCAGTTGTACTTTCAGTTCCTCATCTGATGAGCTATACAGTTTTAAATCATCAACAAAGAGAAGATGAGAAGTCTTTGAACTTTGTTGTTTTCTAGGAGCCAAAGCATACCCATGGCTAAACTGTTAAGTAGACAGCTTAGTGGGGTAAGGGCAAGACAGAATAACAGTGGTGACAGAGAGTCACCCTGGAATATCCCCCTTTGAATTTTTATCCCTGGGATAATAATTTCTCCTTTATCATGGCTTAATTGCAAACTGGTCTGCCACTGTTTCATGGTCACTATAATGTAGTTGATCAGTGTAGGATATATCTTACACATTTTTAAGCCCTCTTTTATCCTTGAATGTGGGATACTATCAAATGCTTTTTTACAGTTAATCCATGCCATACTTAGATTCTTTCCATTTTTACAGTTCTCCACTATGACTTTATTTAATAACAAATGATCCTTTGTTCCATATGATGTTCTTTTATTGCCCTTTTGTTCTATTGCCATAATTGAGTTTTCTTCTAAATGGCTATAAACTCTGTTTGCATCAGTTCTAGTGTACAGTTTATCTGTTGTCGGAAGGTAAGTTATTGGTCTATAATTTTTAGGGTAGATTGCAGATTCACTCTTAAGTAGTATTAAGTAGTATTATCTCCTGTGTGTACGTGGTTATGTTTAGGGAATTCTTGTAGATTATTGCAATTCCACCTGCCCATTTATTTGTTCTGCCAAGCCCAATTATATTGAAACCAGGTAGAGCCATTTCATTGTCATTTATGTCTTTTTTCAGCCAACTTCTTGTCTCTATGGTTATGTCTGGGGAATATGTGGCAACATAAGCATGAATGTCCTGCATTTTATTGCATATGTTTCTAAGATTGATATTTACAAGGAAATTGCTGGAATTGGAGGGGGGGGGAGTGGTGCATTTAATACTATGCTGTTAGTGTTTTTTTTTTCCCTGTGGGGCCAGGATTTGGATAAATTTCTACACTGATTTTTTATGAAGGAAAGAGTGTAACAAAATGCACCTGTGCTTTAGCTTTTTTGGGTTTCATTTGGTAGCATACTTAGATTTAAGCTACTTGTAATTAAATAAATGTCTAAGAAGGTTTGCCAGTGCAGTGTGGGTGCTGTGCTGATTGACAGACTTAGTAACTGCTGGAATAGTGCGTGTGTGTGTGTGTGTGTGTGTGTGTGTGTGTGTGTGTGTGTGTGTGTGTGTGTGTGTGTGTGTGTGCGTGTGTGTGCGTGTGTGCGCGTGTGTGTGCATGTGTGCCCATGTGTGCATGCGTGTGTGTGTGTGTGTGTGTGTGTGTGTGTGTGTGTGTGTGTGTGTGTGCATGTGCGTGTGTGTGTGTATGTGTGTGTGCGTGTGTGTGCACGCACACGCGTGTGTGTGTGCGTGTGTGCGTGTGCATGTGTGTTCGTGTGTGTGTGCATGTGTGCTTGTGTGTGTGTGTGTGTGTGTGTGTGTGTGTGTGTGTGTGTGTGTGTGTGTGTGTACACGTGTGTGCGTGTTTGTGCGTGCTTGTGTCTGCCACTGCACACTGACCTTTCCCCTTTTCTTCCATTCCCTTTTCCTTTTACCTCTCCTCCTCTTCACTCTATATAAAGGTAAAAGGAACCATAACACACAAAAACTGTGATGCCCTGAGTTTCTTGCATTCTGAATACTCACTTGTGTTTTATTTGTGTGTCTTACTGAAAGCTTATTTATAGCTTTCAGTTTCCAGTTTTATTCCTTAATATATGGTTCATTGAAGGCAGTAGCTGTGATATTTTTCCTGCACAGCTATTGGCTACTAAATGTTACAGTTGCTGTCCTTTTCTGTTAAAACTCTTTTATTTAGAAGCTGTGCAGCTCTTAAATATAAGAATTTTAACAGATACATAGCTTATTTCCAGGGACTTTAATGACTCCTGCTTTTTTTTGTTTTGTTTTAAATGTAGTGAAGTCTCTGTTAGTTGAGTGGAGACACTTCTTATAACTGAACTTCTTTCCATGAAGAACATCAGATTTATTATGGGCACACTGATTAGACAGATCAATCACCATGCGTGTTTTGGAATACTATTTATATTTTGTTATAATGATAGATAAAGCCCTGGTAATGGAGTTGTTTAACTGAAAACAAAATTAGCAATAAAATAAATGTCAGATGAAGCTAGTTAATGAAACACAATAACTATTTACAATTACAAAGTCTAGATAAATCACAGACAATATATCCTGTAACATTTATTTAAGTTCAGAATATATCAAGGCATTCTCTGTCTTACTAAATAATGTTGTCTGCAGTTTAACATCTCCCTTACCCTTATTACTTTAAAAATGTAGATATGAAAATGAGTGTACAGATATGCTAACACATGGGGGGGGATTCAGTAATCCTCCATGTAAGACTTAATAAGTCTTACACGGAAACATGCATATTCATGAGGGCACACTGACTGAACTGGAAGGCTAACATGGAGCGTGTAAGAGTGAAGGGGGTGTGTCAGACTGCCGAGCAGTAGAAATATCCACGCCCCTGCAACCATAGAGATGTGAAAATGACAAGTGCAACGAGCGAGTCCGCTGAAATGTACACATAGCAAACAGTACACATCCCCACATACTAAACCCCTTTGTAAATGTAAAATGTAAACCTTCAAATTATTTTTTTAAATTCCCGCTATAGCTGCCCGTATTTGCGCGTGTTTGCGCGGGTCTGCCCATTGCTTAGCTACAGTTAGCAATTTCGACATCGAATAACATAATAACAAAAGTTCATGCAAATTAAGCCAAATGGCAATAGCTTAGTGGTAGAGCTTTCGCACAAAGAGGAGGCATTCCCGGTTCTAGTCCCACCACACCCCTTTCAATTTTATGTCTTAAATTAGTATATAAAACAATTCCAGACATATATATGAATGAACTTTTAGTAAAAAGCATCGAAATGGCCTATGTATTAGTGAACAAAATGTATATATATAAATATAAGAAGGTGAGCAGCATTAAGGATATTGACATATAATTGCCCATAGCTAAGCAGCGTTGTACCCAGCGCAATATATTTGCCCATAGATAAGCAGTGCTTTACCTAGCGCAATCTAGTTGCCCATAGCTAAGCAGCACTTCACCTAGTGCAATATAGTTTCCCATAGCTAAGCAGCGCTTCACCTAGCGCAATATAGTTGCCCATAGCTAAGCAGTGCTTTACCTAGTGCAATTGGTTTGCGCGGAGCTGTGCACCGCACTAACCAGCGCACCGTCGGGCAAAGTTGGGCAACGTGGAGCAACTTAGAGCAAAGTTGAGCAAAGTCGCCTAAACACAGCCACACCCCCTAGCCTGTCTGGACAGTAATAAAAAAAAAGCAATGACAAGGCTCGAACCCGGGACACTGTGCACCATAAACAAAGTACTGAACCACCAAGCCATGACAGCATAGCATAGACATGCACAGTCAACATACATATACGTATAAATGGAAGTTTAACCATTGTAAAGCAGGTTTGCTGTTAGCTGAGATTTTTCCAAAACGGCCAATCACAAATAAGTGCAGGAAATGAGGCATATTTAAGCTTGATAGGTGGGAATACACTCCATAACTGGTTGTAGCTCCCATCTGCAGTCAGAATGGCCAGTGCTGGAGAGGGTTCTCGCTTTCGAGCGCAACGGTGGGGCATCGAGGAGTCAAAATACATGGTTTGGCTCCTTGTCCACCATCATGAGTCAAGACTCCTGCAGGGCCAGTTCCAAGGGATGGAGTACAAAGCAGAGGCTTGGAACCGGTTAGCTCATGATCTCACCAGTGCCACAGGCGTCTCTCGGACTGGTGAGCAGGTCCATCACCACCATGCAGATCTGAAGAGACGGAAGCAGGACCAACTGAACCGATGGATACAGGAGGCCCATGATATGCAAGATGCCCCACTACTGAGTAGGTAGCCATGGAATGAAGTACGTAAGAAATGCTATTGTAGTCTATATAATGGATAGGTATGTCTCAATGTCCCTTCATTTACTTCACAGCTGCAGGTGTCCATGCTGCGAATCAGCAAGCCTATGCAGATAGGCTGCGCCACCAGGCAGGTTAGTAATTATTCTGCATGTATTATTATATAAAATAACTGAGAGAGCCTGAAAAAGAGTGTTGTAACCCATTAATAAAGGTATAATAAGTCTGTAATAAAGTCTCTGCATGTATTGTAATAGAAAATAAGTGAGAGAGCATGAAAAAGTGTTGTAACCCATTAATAAAGGTATAAAAAGTCTGGAATAAAACTATTCTGCATGCACCAAAATATGAAATGAATGAGAGAGCCACTACAAACGTGTGTAATGTTATTAATAAAGGTATAATACCTGGACTGTGTCCGTGTCACTTTCTTTGATATGTTGTTGTACCCTTGCAGTATGTAAATAGTACAGTTGTATTAAGTGCTGTCAATCCATACTTGTGTAGGTCCATATAAAGTGGATGAAGGGAATGCCAGTAGCTCTTAAGCATATATACAGTCCTCAACTGTTGGTACATGGCTAGCATGTACAAATTAATCTGGCACATGAGTAGCTTGTGATTGTGTACCTCACAAATGTCAGTGTTCTGCTAGAAGTGTAGGGGTCTGTAGAAATGTAGCTGATAATGTCATCTGAAGACAGCCAGATATGTAGATTTATGAATATAAATGAAATATAGAAATATGTAGCAGTAACATCTGCATCTTGAACAGTTTGTATGTCAGATACAGGTCAGGTATATAAACAACTATCAAAACCCATTTCACAATTTAATGGACACTGCCTAGTGTAATAATACATGTCGGGGATATATACACCTGCAGTCAGTAGGAATGTAGAGTAAAGTTATAAGTATATATAAGTTGTTAATGGAGTGATCTTTTTACACCCTACCTTATGGTCATAAATAATGCCATTCAACACCTAAATGGGTATGTGTAATCTGAAAAACATTGTTGGGACATATGTCCTATTGGTTTATAAATATCTGCATGTACTTTGATGCATGTGCCCTGTTCACATACCTCAAACTTGGTGGCCTGTTGCCACCAATCAACACTGCATGCCATTGGAATGTCCACTGTTGTTCTAAATATGCATGTGTTATGCTTGCTGTTCAACTGTTGGAATTATTGTGTGTTGGGTTAATGGGAATATTACTGCATGTTGTTACAACTAATTTGGAATGCTGTTGTCTGTTACTAACCCATATTGTCATTAATTCCTGCTAAACATAGAACGTATGGGAAGGCCGGTCCCAGTGGATCCTCCTCTCCCATGTCAGCTGGCGATGTGCCCTCGGGTGTAAGCGCTGCAGGGAATGGGGCTCATCCCCCTGTGGCCGGAGGAGGGCCACCCATCACCCTCCGAATGGTCTGGGCTGTGGTGTGTAGGGAGATCGAGCATACAGTCACTGATCCTCTACGCCAGCTCGAGGCAAGAGTGGCGCGACTCATGGGTGAGCCTTCCCCTCCTATGCAGGCACCAGCACAGCCACCCTCGGGTCTGTGAAGGTGCAGTGGTGACTGCCCATGGGTGGGGATCTCAGTTCCACTGTTACCATCTGTGGGCTCATGGGCTTGCGATTTCCAAACATCCTTCCCCGTCAATTGTGTTCACCAGGGGCGGCTCGTGGCATAGGGCTGCCGGACTGCAGCCCCCTCAAAAATAAAAAAAGAAAGAAAAAGAAGAAAGAAAAATGAAAAATAAAAAAAATTAGTTTTTCAAAATTCACAGGTTTATTTGTATGGAGTTTGGTTTGTGTATGGTGCTTGTGCTTTACTGGAGTTTGTGTATGGTGCTTGTGCTTTACTGGAGAGAGAGAGAGAGAGAGAGTGTGTGTGTGTGTGTGTGAAAATGCCCCAGGTGCTTATGGTGGTGTGGTAGGGAATGCCTCAGGCTTGAACCCTGTACCCTGTATGCAGGTGTTAAAGACTTGAGTTCCCTACCCACCACCATTTGTAAAAAAATTTCAAATTTTTGCCTCATATTCGATCTTATCTGTTCCTCATAATATCTGTGGTTTGTAAATGTTGCAATGCTTGATATTTGATGGTGTAGTAGTAGCATTGTTGCCTCACAACTGTAGGTTCTTGGGTTTGATTCTTGGCTGGGGTTCCTTCTTTGTGGGGTCTGTATCTTCTCCCTGTGTTTGTGTGGGTTTGCTTTTGTGTCCTCCCATGTTATAAAGACATGTCTGCATTATTTCTTCCTGGGCCTCTGCTGAAAATTGTTTATTTGTTCCAAGTCAGACTGTCCTGATTAAAAAATGTTAAATAAAATTGACAGGCATTTGAATTTCAGACTTAAGGGTTTCTGAATGTTTAATTCCTTGTGTATTTGATGGTGCAGTGGTAGTATTGTTGTCTCACAGCTATAGGTTTTCTGGTTTGATTCTTGGGTGGGGTGGCTTCTGTGTGGAGTCTGCATCTCCTCCATGTGTTTGTGTGGATTTGCTCTGGTGCCCTGCCATTTTACAAAGACGTGTCTGCAGTTTTAATCCCTGCTGAAAATTGGTTTTGTTCTGTCCGCAGTAAAATTGACAGGCATTTGAATTTCAGACTTCAGGTTTCTGAATGCTTAATTCCTTGCATAATTGATGGTGCGGTGGTAGTATTGTTGCCTCACAGCTATAGGTTTTCTGGTTTGATTCTTGGTTGGGGTGGCTTCTGTTTGGAGTCTGCATCTCCTGCCTGTGTTTGTGTGGATTTGCTCTGGTGCCCTGCCATTTTACAAAGATGTGTCTGCAGTTTTAATCCCTGCGTCTCTGCTGAAAATTGTATTTGTTCTGTCCGCAGTAAAATTGACAGGCATTTGAATTTCAGACTTCAGGTTTCTGAATGTTTAATTCCTTGTATAATTGATGGTTCAGTGATAGTATTGTTACCTCACAACTGCAGGTTTTCTGGTTTGATTCTTGGTTAGGGTGGCTTCTGTCTGCATCTCCTCCCTGTATTTGTGTGGATTTGCTCTGGTGCCCTGCCATTTTACAAAGACGTGTCTGCAGTATTAATCCCTGCGTCTCTGCTGAAAATTGTTTTTGTTCTGTCCGCAGTAAAATTGACAGGCATTTGAATTTCAGACTTCAGGTTTCTGAATGTTTAACTCCTTGTATAATTGATGGTGCAGTGATAGTATTGTTACCTCACAACTACAGGTTTTCTGGTTTGATTCTTGGTTGGGGTGGCTTCTGTCTGCATCTCCTCCCTGTATTTGTGTGGATTTGCTCTGGTGCCCTGCCATTTTACAAAGACGTGTCTGCAGTATTAATCCCTGCATCTCTGCTGAAAATTGTTTTTGTTCTGTCCGCAGTAAAATTGACCGGCATTTGAATTTCAGACTTCAGGTTTCTGAATGTTTAATTCCTTGCATAATTGATGGTGCGGTGGTAGTATTGTTGCCTCGCAGCTATAGGTTTTCTGGTTTGATTCTTGGTTGGGGTGGCTTCTGTGTGGAGTGCATCTCCTGCCTGTGTATGTGTGGATTTGCTCTGGTGCCCTGCCATTTTACAAAGATGTGTCTGCAGTTTTAATCCCTGCGTCTCTGCTGAAAATTGTTTTTGTTCTGTCCACAATAAAATTGACCGGCATTTGAATTTCCAACTTCATGTTCTTCAGAATACATAGTAGCACAACCTTTTTTTTTAGCAATTTTCAAGTTTATAAGATGAATATTTTAAATTTGTCCCTATTTTTGGGACTGTATTCCCCATTATTGGCTTCGTCCAGGTTTTTGTGCTAAGGTTGACAGCTATGGCAAGAACTGAATTCACTGAATATGTTTGAGGGCTGTATTCCCTCATTACTGGGTTTGTCCAGGTGTTTTGTACTAAGAGGTTGACAGCTATGGTGAGAACTGAATTCACTAAATGATAGCCATTTAAGTTTCAGTCTTCCTCTTTTTACAAAGCAGCTGATGTGGCGAGTGGTATGTTACTCTGACTGTTTTTGCTCAGGGACCTTGGCAGTAAAATATATGGTGGCAACACAACATTTTATTCTAGCAACTTTCCAAGATTATACAAGCAATGTTTAATGTGTCCCTGTTTTTGGGCTTTTGACCCCCAATACATTTTGGCTTTTTCCAGTTTTCTTGAGCTGCAGTTGAGATGCAGTTGAGTATTGAGTAGATTTTACAAGGAACTGAGAGCTGCAGGAATAGAAGTTTAGTGCTTTGCCAAGTTAATACTATAGCACAACAGGCTGTGTACTTGCTTTTGATGCAGAAGGTTGTGGGTTCTACTCCCACAAGGGGTAGATGCTGCCGTACTGAGAATGTTCTCCTTGGTGAAGATACTAACTATGAGTTCGTTATCAGTTTGCCATCCATTTCCTCTTGCAATATTATTACTAGCTTATCATTTTTTTAATGTAATATAGACAATTTATTCCTGCGGGGCAACAGACACTTTATTTTTCAATGAAACCATGAAATATAAAGGTGATTGCTAGCAGCAACCACTTCATTAGTTACAGATTTCTTTAATGTGGAATTATTTAGATGACTGACTTTAGAGATTGTGCATATTTACTGATAATGGACTGTAGAATTGTGCATATTTACTGATAAAGGTGGACTGTAGAATTGTGCATATTTACTGATAATGGTGGACTGTGGAATTGTGCATATTTGCTGATAATGGTGGACTGTGGAATTGTGCATATTTACTAATAATGGTGGACTGTGGAATTGTGTATATTTACTAATAATGGTGGACTGTGGAAGTCTGAGTAGACTTTTTATGATAAATGTTCTCAACTGGGCAGTTTTGCCATTATGGGTGCATATGGTTTGTTTCATTGCTTACTGGAAAAAATGTTCAAAACAAATTTAAAACATCCTGTAACAAGTGTACTGTATTGTACAAGGAATATAATTTTAGTACAATGAGGAAGGTGTATCAAAGAGCACATGTATGTTTCATATGCAAGGAGCCTATGATTCGAAAACAGCCCAAAATTAATCTTTATCTGCCACTGGCAAAATGTATTTTCTTTGAATGTGGGTTTCAATGCTGTTTCAATGAATGTGAGTTTCAAGGGCAGAGAAGTTTTAATGCTAAGTTTTCATTGTGAGACTGCATTGCTTTGTTTAACAGATGACTTAGTGTTTGTGCTGTAAAATACAAAATAAAACTTTCAAATGAAGTCCAACTCATCATAGAAGTAAAGCAGTATGCACATTAGTGTTTATGGTAAATGGAGTGAAACAGCCAAGTATAATGGTTCATTGGAATGGCTGCAGAGGCTCCATTCAACCATTATTTTGTCAGGGGGGAAGGGCAGCAAACTCAGACAGGCCCAGCTGAACTATACCTCCCAACTGTCCAGATTTTCAAAGAATGAATAGATTTTTGCTTCTTATTTTTGGTTTGTTCATAAAATTTGTAGTTTTAATTCCTAAATGATTTGCCAGAAGTCACTCTAAGTTTCAGACTTCATAACCTTCAGAAAAATGCATGTTAAAGTAAGAGCTGTTCTATCAACTGTCTCAATTTATACAAGAGCAATTTTAGTACTGTTTATATGTGCCCCCAATATATTTGGCCTTGTTCAGATTTACTGCATTAACAGGTTGAGAGGTACATGCAAATAAATTGCTTTATAGAATTAGGCATAGCCAACCTCTCAACTGTCCCCAATTTTTGGCTCAAAATGTTGCTCTTCCCCCTTATAATCCCTCCGCAAAATAGCAATTTTGGAAGAAAACATGGAGGGTTTACAATTAAGAACTGTAATAATCAAAGTTATAGATTACTTGAAATGCATGTAGATTCTTTTATATTTTGTCAGCTGCTCAAGGTAGCAGTACTAATATTAAAGTGTCCCTTCTTTGACAGGTAGCAGCTGTATTGTGTGTCTATTTTATATTTTTGCATCACGTTTTTGTCCATTTTCATAAAATTGTGTTTTTGGCAAATTAGTGACATCACTAAAGACTGAAGTTAGAAAATGACAGACATTTGAGTTTCAGATTTTATACCCTTCAGAAAATTCATACTAATGCAAGACCTATTCTATTATCTTTCTAAGTTTATTAGAGCAATATTTAAAAATTGTCCTTATTGTTGGGCCTTTGTCCCACTTCTGTGTATGGCTTTGTCCAGATTTCTTGCTCTTGAGGTTGAGAGGTATGACAAATGTGTCAGGGCCATCACAGTCAGCCAGTGAGATTTCAAATTGTGACATGCTTGTTGCACCCCAGTCCCCATGTAGTGACTCTGGATGTGTCCAAGCAAGGCAAGGAGTAGTTGTATCTACCTTGGATGGGGAGGACACACTGCATAAGTACTACAGTGGCTTTTCATCTGTCCTTGATTTTGCAGAATGGTCTGGTTTCTGTCATATTTTTGTACTGTTGATTTATGCTTATTACTCAAAGTGCCTGTTGCTCTGTGCTTTTAAGTAGCAATGCTTTAATGACCATAAGGTAAGCTTGTCTGAGATCGTAAGATGCAAGTAAGCTTTAATAAGCATACTGTTAAAGAATTGCCAACATTGAAAGCCTTTCTGTTGTTGCCATGCAGAGAATACTTGACTAGATAATGTATAAGCCTTGGGTATTAAAGGACAGGATTCCATTATTTTAAAAAGCTCATTACACTTGTTGGAGACTTCCAGTCATCTCTACAGACTTTACCCATAAACTAAACAGAATGCCAATCATGTGTGGTCCATAACCTGTACAGTAATCCTTTAAGCAATGTATCTTGAGCTTGTTTCTTGTTTGCTTTTCATTTTAATTTTATCATGTTTTCCCCATGAAACAAGTTGTCAGGCAGCAGGTCTTTTTGGATAAGAAACATTTTTACAAGTGGGGGCATCACATAGATTTCTACTTTCAGCATGTTACTTGGTACTTTAATAAAGCTGAATATATTATAATTAGGACTGCAGTGCAAGGAGAAGTGGTTTGAGTTGAGTGCTTCTGGTTTTTCTTATACTTGATTTTGACTGGCATTCCAGTAATGTATTTAAAAAGTAATTTATTTTTCATGCCTCACAACCTTTTGTTTCCATCTAGATATTAAGTAAGCTGTCATGCAGCCAATGCATTGAAATATTTTTATTCTTCTACACTTATTTTTGTCTTGATTGGACTTTCATAATGATGGTTTGCCACCCAGGGCAGCGTATTTAATTAAAGTTAGTTTTTTGTGGTTTTGTGCATAGCTCCTCCCCTTTCTGGTTGACCACACCCCCTTGACCCCACACACCCCCTTGACCCCACCCATTCAGCTGTCTCCTGCAGCCCCCCTGTGATTTGAAGTCACCAGCCACCACTGTTGTTCACCCACCCCATGTGTCATATTTCGCCCCTGTATGCATCTTGTCTTGTCTGTTTACCTCCCCAAACTACCTCCCACAACATACCTACATCCCTTACCTCACATTCCACTCTCACCTGAAAAAAAAAAAAAAAAGGGCAATCTGATTCCGCAAAACAATTACGCCTCATACATAGTTGCCCATTATACACAAATGTCCGCCGGACACAGGCACTGAAATTCAATTGGCAGTACAACATACTTTGTTGTCCTCACCCCTCTCTCAGGGGTGTAAGGTTTCAAAATTCCCTCCAAATTACAAGTATATGCACAACTGTTGCTGTTAAAGAAATGGGCAGCTATGGACCTTCCCTACACCTGTCCTGCACATCCCGAGCTGTTTTCCCTATTGTCTTTCCCTCTTTGTGCCCCTTTTTCACCTCTTTCCTATCACCCCATTTTCTTTTCTTTCAAAGAAATGAGCGCAGGGGTTAGCGGGTGTAAGCACTTTTAAGCAGTAGTAAGTGGGTTTGAGCGAGTGTGCGCATGTGTGCGCTTAGCTTAGTATTGCTAAGCGCCTCACAAACCCACGCAAACCCACTTACAACTGCTTAAAAGTGCCTTAGTCACCCAGCATATGAGGGGCCTTGTTCTGCTCAGCAGCAAAATAAAACACCACTGCCAGTCTCGAACCCCGGAAACACTAGACTGCATGAAATACCACTAGGCCACAGTCGATATACAGTAAGATGTTGCTGAAATATATATATATATATATATATATATATATATATATATATATATATATATATATAATAAAGGAGAGGTAGGAATGCCATAACACAAAACCTGTTCAGTGGAACTATACCAGCAGTTGTTGTGGAATTGCATTAAATGACTGTGATAACAGAACCAGACATTCTAGCAGTAAATACTGTTACAGCAGCACTTCACAACCCCCACACAGTTGAGTGTGTGAATAAATATTCACAGTATAGCAGTTCACAAACAGTTCATGTGCCAAATGAATACATCTCAATAACTACTTTTGTATGGCAGTGAATTGTATAAGTAGAGAAGAAATTACATACTCCCATGTATCTTGTGTTAGCATATGTAGGGGTGAGTACAATTCTACACTGATAACTGTGTAGAGTAAGTGGCAACATTCAGGTCTGAGTACAACAATTATATCACTGGCTACACCCCAAGCTTCAGATATAAGAACTATACCAACCTTCTGGCTTACACAACAGTCTCCACAGCAAACAAGCATGGTCCCCACTCTGGAAAGCTGAAAGGGCTACGCCTACTTGACGTAGCAATTTATAGCATTGAGTTGCTATGACAGTGAGTACTGCAATTACCACACAGCAGGCTGCATGCAATTACAAAATGGTGGCCACCAATTGGTGCAGAGGCCATCACATGCACATGTGCAGATACCTATAAAAGCATGCTGTACCTGCTGGCCACACGTGCAATCATACCATTGCAGATGGTGAGAGAGAGAGACACACACAGAGACAGAGAGAGTGAGAGTGAGAGAGAGACTCACACCCCCACCTACACCAGTGGAAAAAATATATATACAAATAAAAAAAAATATTTAAACATAAAAAAATTAAATATTACATTCAGCCAAAGACACAGCTGACTGAAAAAATATGAATGCATACAAAGGAAAGGTATGTAACAGATATGTATTTACTGGCATGTAGTAGATGTATTTGAAGACTACTCTACATACTTTGAAACATCAGTATGTGGCAGCAGTACGTGTCTATGCACAGATTCCCTGCATAACTACTACCATGGACATAGTGTGTAGCTGTGTGCAGTGGGACATAACTGTGATATATGCAGTTCAGCATTAAATGTCAAACATCTGAATCATGTTATCTGTGTTCTGTACAGTAGTGTGGACAATGTCTGTTAGGGCGAGTAGTGCATACAGTGATCTAACCATGGATGTGACAGTAACAAAGTCATGACAGTCATATCAACATGTAGCTTAGCACTGGCAACAGCTGTATCAGGCTAGTCTGGAAATTAAGCATTTTCAGCTATATATACACCCTCTAACATTAATGTGTGCTCACATGTAACACCTGTTCATGTTGCAGCAAGACCCAGCAGGTCAGCTGTGAGGTCCATGGACTTACAACAGTGTGGAATATGTGTGTGTATGGCACACACATATGGAGAGATCTGTCTGTGTCAGATATCTTAGCATCTGTACATGTGCATAGAGCAAGGGACATACTGCAACTGTTTGTGAAGGGTGGACAGATATATATATTGTTGAAGGTTGTTATGTGCATACTCCAATGTAGGTTGTAGTGTGTGACAAACAAGACAGCATACAGTGCTGGTATATGGCATGTGGTGGTTAAACGGTGTGGGTATGAATTGTCAGGTTTTCAGTGTTGCAGCCAGTGAGGCCTACTAAAGCTACATGTGCTAAGAACACCTTCAATGCATTCCGCACAACACTGTGCAATATAAGTACATAACAGTATACCTTGCAACCTTTGCATAATTGATATTCCTACCATGAAAGTCAGGCCGTATATGTGCCTATTTGGATATCAATATGTACACCAATGTATGCTTATATTTATGTGTGTATATACATATGAATATATATATATGTATATATATATATATATATATATATATATATATATATATATATATATATATATATATATATATATATATATATATATATATATATACATATATATATATATATATATATATATATATTTATATATATTTATATATATAGACATATAGAGAGAGAGAGAGAGACAGGCTCATATATACTGCGACAGATGGCCGTTGACAAAGCCATGGACTCAAGTTCAATGTTGAAACTGCATTGGCATCTCTTCTGTAAATAACTCGTTACCCATGAAATACCACATAGGTGGTTGTCCACCTAACACCAAAAGTGTTATAAGAGACCATGGGACACAGGTGGACTGTAGTCTCCCCTTCGATAATCACAGTGACACACTAGTCATATAATCCATCTATCTACCACACCTCATCACAAAAGGTGTGTCATGCAGGGAAATATAGGTTAGTGTTCCCCCTAATCATCACACATAAAGCCCATTATAGAGTATAATGGCCCATGTGGTATGTACCTCACAAGACATCCAGAGCAACTTGAAACGTCAAAGACATACCTCACTAAGAGTTATACCAGACTCAAACAGATGCCCTATGCAGACCATCTCACAAACCCACAACTACACCATGACACATACCGCCTACCCAGAGGTGACCTCTGCCTAACATTCTAAGCTATGTAAAAAACAGAGCTGTTGGACATGCTGCATGTAAACAGATCACATTCTCTACGTGCTACATGCTCTAGGGACCCAAACCTTCTGACCACAGTAAACAGCACATGCTGGAGGGGTAGAGTTCCAACTCAGAGACATCCCATATCCTGGAACAAACCAACTATCCATAGCAAACAAAACTCCTAAATAGCAGTCGTCATAAATAATCATGACAATTGTATGGGAGATAGTGAATACACCCAGCCATTCACCTCTGTGTGTCTGCTTGACAGGGCAACGTGAAATGCAATGACTTGTGTGTCAAAGGCCAGAGTAACGTATGGCTAGGCTTATATAGGCCATAGGGCCAATAGCCTCATACCTACCCATGAAGTGATACACACCCACATGTACCTTTTTCAAGGATTGCTATGTAAGTTTGACTGAGTGTGATGATGAATGTGTTGGTGAATGTGTCAGCGTTTGGTTTATGTGTGATAGCTTAGTGGGAAACTGTTTCTGTCATGGTAGCATGTGTCCTAGCTGTGATCCCAGCAAAAGATGTGTATACAATCTAGGCAGAAAAAGCAGTATGCCATACGATCTGACATAGTCCCTTGTTGTCGACTGGGGTGCCCATTGTAGGCCAAAGCAGTACATGCATGTTTATTGAGTGGTACTGCTGGCAAATCCAACCCCTGTATGAACTGTAGTACTACCTGAGGCTGTATGCCTAAACAGCACAGTATGGTGTACGTCCACATTGATTGGAACCACAGTTCCATGTGTTCCCTGTAGTCCTCACAGATTACATACCTCAGGCATACAGTCTTGTAACTACTGACACACAGTGCTGTAAGGTACACAGGTAAAGGTCACCTGTGTTGCCATACCTATGTGTCCGGTGTGTATGCCTGTACCATGGCCTCAGTCATATGTGTGTTACAGGATATAGGTGCATATCTAGCAACATGTATGGAGTAATACAGCAGTATGCCACCTATATTCACGAATGTGCACATATGTTAGGCAGGGTTCTGCCATCAACGACTAGTGTGTAATACCGGTGATACTGTCACTGGACTTTACAATCATTGCAATGGATTACACCTGTCATGATGCATTAGCATGATATATACCTCCTGTGTCCATGTTGTGCATTGTGTGGCATACAGTGTGCCATGTACCGGTGTATAGTATGACATACTGTTGTAAGTTTGTTGCTGTGCAAAACGTGGTTTGACATATAGAGTGTGCCAGGCACTGTCAGGCAGTTGTGGTTTGAGAACTGACATGTGATGTTGACAGTGCGTATCCTCTGACAGCCAATAGGTTGCTATATATGGCAGTTAATTGATATCTGTACATTAGACATATACGTGTGCCTCATGACTTGCTCACACATATTGTTTCATTGTCTTCCAGGGCTATGTCCCACCATCATAATCCTGCCTATAGCATGGCGGAGGAAGTGGTAATAACATCAAGCCTTGCGCAGCAGTATGCCCTGCTGTTCTCTAGAACCAGCCAGGGCCAGCATGAGCGGACTGCGCTGTGGCAAAAGCTTGTCCGTTGGGTAAATGACATAGGCATGCATAACCGGACATATGAGCAGGTACGCCATCACTGCAGTGATTTAATTAGACATGTCCGGCAGCGTGCGTCTGATATCCGCAGTCAGCAGCTTGCCACAGGTGGGGGGGTAGTCATCCATCCCCCCTCACCAGAATGCAGGACCTGCTCCTGAGCCAGGTGGCTCCTGGACAACATCAACCCCAACAACTGACGTGTGTCATCATGGAGGCCGGAGTCACCCAGCAAGCTGACATGGAGCGTGCAGGTAACATGGCATAGCTGTAGACTACTGTTACCTCAATTGTTAGAGCATGCTTATGTGAGATGTATTCTGTGTAGTTAGATGATGTGGTGCCTAGTATTGTGCAATGATAACAATTATGAATACAATCAGTGGGCCTGTGACTGTCAACCGTTGTACCACTGTAAGATTGCAAACACACAGTAGCGATGCCAAAGTTGTTGCCACTGACAAAGTGTCTCATATCCTTGTAGGTCCCTCTGGTGTGACAGCAAGGCAGCCGACCCATACTGGTGAGTGTGTTCTACCTTTAATACTGCTAATGAAATGTGCATGTCATAGGTGAGGTGTAGGCCATGTACACGTAACACACATATGCATAATGCATGCTGTGCATGTTAGCTGTGAGACTATGCACATCCCAATAACGTGGGTAGCTGCCTAAAACACATACTATACACAGAGCATTCCACATAATTGTGGCAACACTGATGTGGACATTGGATAGGCAGAGTCGATACACATGCACACAGCATACACAACACTGTCATACGCAGTACACGTTAACATGCTACACATGGTGTATTCAGACGCCCACTGTAAGCTCACACTATAGTATCCCACACTTCATCCACACAGCACACATTACATACCTGAGGGGTAGATGCCTCACATGTATCTGTGCGACACTCTTCGACACATTATACATTCATGGTAGGCAATGCCCCCTATTGTGCACCTTACAAACCCATGTAACAACTGGATGTGAAATGGTGACTGTAGCCATGTTACTGCAGTTCTGGTACAGCATGGTATGTGCCTGTCTGGTACACATTAGTAGCCTTGACTGGCCACGTGATGCTGCATGATGATGGCTTATGGTAGCATACCCCATCCAGTTACAGTGACCACAGTACTACACATAGCTTTACCTGCTATGCATCTCAGTGTTGTGTGTGTGCAAACATAGTCAGCTATACACAATATGCATAGCAATCACCATTTGTACAAAGTGACAAATATATGTGTTGTAATGGTATTGATTGTATAGGTCACATGACACACACTGTGTCTGTGTGATGTTTAATGTTGCAGTTGTGTTGTAGCATGCCATGTCATGTCTGGCACTGGCATGTCCACAATATGGCCTACACTCACCATAACTACTGTACAATGTCCATGTTGAGCAATGGTATTCCAACAGGTAAACATGCACCACTCATCCTGTGTGTATAAATAGCATGCATGTGCTAATCCTGTGTCCACTATTATCTGCTGAAGACACAGACACTCTCATCACAAATGGATATCTATGTGACACACAGATACACATCCAGCCATGGTATGTATACCTGTGAGAGATGGTGCACGGAACATAGCAGAGCTTATAATACTTGCACAGCACTGTCATGTCCATGTACACAGTGCATTCCAGGGTGAGGCCAATCACTGAACAACATCACACATGCATCAAAGACATGTATAGTGTTATTGGCAAGGGCTGACAACACCCGCACTGCATGCTGTTGGAAAACACACGTCCTGCATGCTGACATGTGTGATATAACTGTTTGCCTTGTGATACTGTACCCCACCATCACCCACTATTGAGTATGTTCTGGATTGCTTGGTGTGTGTGTGTGTGTGTGTGTGTGTGTGTGTGTGTGTGTGTGTGTGTGTGTGTGTGTGTGTGTCTGTGTTTTAGTGATGAGTGCATTTGTGTGCATGTGTGCATGTGTTAATGTGTGCATGCATTCATGTGTGCATGTGTGCATGTGTGCATGTGTTCATGTGTTCATGTGTGCATGTGTGCATGTGTGCATGTGTTCATGTGTGCATGTGTGCATGTGTGCATGTGTTCATGTGTTCATGTGTGCATGTGTGCCAACATCATGTACAGGTCGTAAAGTGTGTTTCTATCTTCCTCTCACAGGTGCTGACCTTGGGCTGGTTCACTGCAGCAGGGAAATTGATGTCACAGAGCAAAACAGTGATACTTATGATAGGTGTGTTGAGGCACAGGCATGTTTTCCAGGGTCTGTCCTTGGACCACCAATCGACAGAACACAGCTGTCGACCCCATCCATGCATACAATCATACTGCCAATACATCCATCACCAATGGCCATAGCTGAGGGACAGCATACAGTTGGCATTGGCCAGGGCAGTGTGGCATCCATGGCACATGCATCCCAACACAGCAGCCATACCCAGATGTCTGGAATGGTACCACACAGGCAGATGTCCAGGGTTTCTTGTAGGAGCAGTGCTGATCATCATGCCACTGGCAGACATGCCACAGGTCTGACAACGTCACGCATGTCCCAGGCTGTTATGAAGGCACAAGCACATATGGAACGGTACACCAGACAGGGACTACAGGCACAGAGGGCACATAACACTGCCATCATTGACAGTATCCGTGACCTAGCAGGTGCCATCCATCATTACACTGAGGTCACTGATAGACATTGGGGAGAGACATTAGATATCCTCCGCAATGTCATGTCCATGTGTCAGGACAGTGCGGGATGGTTGAGTCGTCGACACGGACGTATGCCAGCAACAGCAGCAGCTGGCAGTTGCCACGGGCATCCCTCAAGCCACAGCCGCTCCCGTAGTGCCAGTACCAGCCCCAGCATTGTTGGGGGTGGGCTGTCCATTGAACATCCTAGAAGACCATGTGCACATGGCTCTGGACAGTCCCAGCAGGGACCTGTGTCCAGTGTACATCCATCGACCTCTGTGGATAATACCCAGTATGGCATAGTACCTGATAGTGTCAGTAGCACCCCTGCTAGGCACAGGTACCATATCCGTGGACAGAGACGGTGATCTGTGAAGCCTCGCAGGTACAGTCTGTGGGTGTCCCACAAATACCCATATATGGCAGCCACATGGTGGAACTGTGTGCATGCAGACACATACACATACTCCAGACACCTAGGGCTAACACATACCCACACACATTACATCAACATTGCCTCATTCCAGTATTCTTGCCCCTCACACACACACACACACACACACACACACACACACACACACACACACACACACACACACACACACACACACACACACACACACACATACATGTCGATTGGATGGCTCACTGTAGGCCTCTGGCAAACCAACAACACACCCAGTGCATATGATGAAACCTGTGCCGCCTCCTGTCATCTGTAACATCGATGCAGGAACAGGCTACCATGGTGCTGATGCACAGAGTGTCTTCATAGCAGAATAGCAATGTTAGCATGTTGTCAGCAATACAGCTGTACTAGTAATCAAGGAACCTCAATCCTCACCACTGACACTGGTGAGAAATGGTTACTAAGAACAGCAATTGATATGCACAGTATTTTTCAGATGCATCTCTCTGCATCAAGCACAGTTTCCCCCAAAGTGCACACAGGGAACATGCTCCAGACCTGGGACTGGACTCTCTGTCTCTCCAGATCCCAAAAAGACTCGCTTTAGAGCACTGTGTCCCAGTTCAAAGTAGCTGACACTCCAACACCTGGGTATTTGATTTTTATACACACTCCTGGAAAGGCTGGTACTGATTTGCTAGCTGTTCCCCTTCTGCCCAGATTCTAAGGTAAACAACGTGCCACCAGTCAACCACTCTAAGGCTCTTACAAGGATATCCAATTATACTGAGTAAAATCAATACTAAAATATATGGTAGAATCTAACAAAGCAGAAAGGCTTTGCAGAGTGGACAGAGTGCCACTAAAATAAGAGCAAGTACTGTCAAGATGTTAAAAGTATTCTCCAAAAGACCAACCACAATGAAAGGTATAAAAATATTTAATGATAAATAATAAAATAGAAAACACCAGAATACTAAATATCTAAGTACAATAAACACCAGAGTTTCAGTCACAGGAGAAATAAAAATAACACAGATGGACAAATTCAAAATATGCAAAAAAACAATATTTAACTAATCTCAGTGTATTTCCTGACTGACTAAAGAATAACTGTTCCCTACCAAACTTAATTAATACAGCAAGGCAAGGTAGATGCTGATATGCTTATTTCCACAAGGTAAGATGGTGAGCTTCCAACTTACACTGAACTCAACTCAACTAGCAACTGTCTGTGATAACTGACATAGATCTTTTATATCAGGTTCCAAAGAAAACAAACAAAAAAAAAAAAAGAACAAAACAAAAAAACACAAACTGCTTTGAGAGTTCCATCATCTTAGTGCTGGTTATAGAATAACATCACATTTGATCACCTGACTCTGGTATAATACATACTCAGAGTTTTTCTAAGATCTATTGCAGTAGCTGACACCTAAAGAATAATTTCAAAAGTGTCTACTCTTCCCTTCCAGAATTATTTTTTTAAACATAAACATTTAATCAGTTATAACACTGTTGATACATTTTTAACACAAGCATCTGTACAAGTCAGTGTGAAAGTCAAATGACACAAAATTATTTACAATTCTCCAGCTAATTATGCTGGCACATGTTACACATGCACTGTACTAGTCTCCCTGGCATAGATGGCAATACCTCACATTGTCACCCCCCCCTCCTTTGAAGACTCAAGCTAGTTTTTTAAGTGACCCTGGAGAAACATTAATTGAGAGGATTAGGCCTGTCTGGGAAGACATTAACTTTTAAACCTTGTCTTGAGAGTCCATCTGCATTGGCATTGCTGATGCTACTACAGTGCTGTACTGTTATGTCATATCATATGCCTGCAACCTTAGGCTCCACCTTAATAACTTGACATTTTGCTGGCTGACTCTATGTAGCCATGGTAAGGGACTGTGGTTTGTAACCACAGTGAATTTCCTTACATACAGATAAGGCTGAAGTTTCTACAGTGCTCATACTATGGCTAGACTTTCTTTTTCTACAGCTGCATAACATTCCTCCCTGGATTGGAGTTTACAGCTGAGATATATAACTGGGCGCTCTTCTCCCCCTGAGGAAACTTGGCTGAGTAAAGCCCCACCCCATGGTTTGAAGCATCTGCCTGCCCAGGAAATACTTTGCTGTAATCTTGACTGGCTAACACAGGGGGTCCTCCCAAAGCCCTTTTAAGCTTTTGGAATGCCAGCTCATAGGCTGAGGTCCACACTACTTTATCTGGCTTGTTTTTCCTTGTCAGGTGTGTGAGGGGGAGCAGTACTGTACTATAACTTGGGAACAAACTTTCTATAGTAAAAAACACACAAACAAAGCACCAAAATGAAAAAAACACAGTATCCAGAGCTCAGCATCCAATAACCAATGAACAGGGTAGAATTCTCATAATATTTGATTCTGGTACCTTGGCCTTTCGCTTTCAAGGCGAAAGGCCAAGGTACCAGAATAAAGCTTTCTATAGTACCCCGCTGTCCCCAAGAATGCCCTCACCTGTTTTTTGGTAAAAGAGAAAGACCACACCTGAATAGCTGCCACTTTGGCAGGTTCTGGCCTAATCTTACCACTTCCCAGTCTATGTCCCAGGTAGGAGATCACTGCCATACCCACCTGACACTTACTGGGCTTAATGGTCAACCCTGCCCTTTTCAGTCTACCCAGGTCCTCCCTGGCATGCTGAAGGTACTATTGCAAGGAATGGCTGTAGATGGAACTATCCAGGTAAGCAAGGACATAATCTCTTGCTCCTGCTAGGATAAGATCTACCAGCCTCTGGAAGGTTGTGAGGCATTTTTCATCCCAAAGGGCATCTTTGTGAACTTGTATAATCTGAAAGGAGTCACAAAGGCTGATCTTTCTCTTGTGATGGGTGTCTAGGGCACCTGCCAGTAGCCCTTGGTCAGATCAATATTGGTCAGATACTTAGTCCCACCCAGCTGCTCTAAGGCTTCATCTGTCCTAGGCATGGGGTAAGCATATCACTCTGTGTGACTGTTTAGTTTTTTGTTGTCTACACAGAACGTGAAGGCAATATTTTTCTTTGGTACCAGCACCAATGAGGAGGCAGAAGGACTGCTGGACTCCTGGATTACTCCCAGTTCCAACATTTACTTTATCTCCTCCCTCAGAGTCTGTCTGATTCACTCAGGTACCCTATAAAGGGCCTGCTTGATATGCCTTTGGAGACCTGTATCCACATGGTGCTACATCAGGTGAGTGCATCCAGGTTTCACAGTGAACATGCTCACAAACTCTTACAACACTGTTCAGATTTCTCAAACCTGGGTACAGGAAAGCTGCTGGGATATTGCTACCCCTTTCACAGAGGTGTTAATCCATGCCTCACTGAGGAGATCAGTCACCAGATCCCCCTCAGACTCCTCTTGCCATCCACTGTAAATACTCAGCATCAGGGCCTCCCTATCATAGTAAAGCTTTGTCATGTTAACATGGTACAATTTGTGCCTCTGCCTCTTGCATATCGGGTTTATCATATAATTAACTTCATTGACCTTCCTTACCACTTCAAAGGGTCCCTCCCAAGCTGCCTGCAGCTTATTGTGTCTGACAAGAATGAGCAACATAACCTGCTATCCCACAGCATACTCTCAGGCTCAAGCATTCCTGTTATACCAGACTTTTTTCTGCTGTTGACCTACCACCAGTTTCTCCTGTGCCAAGCCATGAGCTCCTTAAGCCTTGGCCTCAGGTTTAGGACACATGCCATAATACAATCCTTATGGAATTCACACTCACCCTCCCACTCATCATGAATCAAATCTAAAGCCTCCTTCACCCTATGCCCATATAGCAACAGGGGTACCTCTCTGCATGCGAATAGTGGAGATCATTAGTCTAGGGGTGATAGGGGTGGTCTTTAGATGCTTCACCCCACAATGCTTCCACAGACAAGCCAGCAGGTCTGACATGAAATTGGCACCTCTGTCAGTCAGTATTTCCCTTGGGAAACCTACCCTGCTAAAAATCTCTAACAAAGCATTTGTCACCTTCTCTGCCTTGATGGAAGACAGAGTCACTGCCTCAGGGTTACTAGTAGCATAATCTACTACCATCAGGATATACTTAGGGTACACAGAGGCCCCACAATATCCATATTTACCCTCTGAAACATGCAGTGCCCTAGGCTCCCCTGCATAGATGGCAATACCTTACACCATTACAGGTGTCATTATAATATGGGGTTAAAAGTACTGCCATAACGTTAAAGCTACAGTTCCTCTATAATGGTTGTTTGTTCAACCAGTGTGACTAAATCTATTATTGCCCCTATTTGTGTACTTCATTACCCAGACAATTAATTTAACCTTCCCTTTGCATGAAGGTCTCCCTAAAAGTTATTTTTGTGCAGCTTTTTGTGAAACACTATAAAAAAAGCAGACATTAAACCAGCTCTACATTTCATGTAATTTTAAGTGAAACATAGTCTGATTTTCATCAACAGTGCTTTAGTGCAGTAAGAAAATGTAGAGGTTTCACACTTCTAACATGCCACGGCTACTTATTTGCCTCATACAATTAGAATCTGAATCACAACTGGTGTGTTTGCTTTATTAACTTCTTGCTTTTCCTAGCCCAATAACATATCTCACTACACCTCAGTTTGTGATGATCATCATCTGCCTTTTCCACTGCCCTTATAAATATGTCTTACAACCCCTACTCACTGCTCACAAGCTAGAACTGGCCAGTCGGTTTTAGTTAAAAAGGCCTTGGAAACCATAACTCAATAAGCTTGCATTTGTTGAATGTGCTTTTTGAGAATGCATTTAGGAAGGTATCTTCAATTACCTGGAAGTAACACTGCATCCAAATGACAAATGAGAAAAAAACTGCAAAAGTTCAGAGTTCAGTTGTCTAACTATCTGCTAACAGAAATGTTTAGTTGACAATGGTCATTGTTTCTTACTGTCGTGTGGATGATGTAGACTTCCTGTATCTACCGTAATTCAATTTATTTTACTATCCTTATTCATTCAGTACTGTGGACTTATCACCTTTACCATCTTCTTGTTCTTCACTGCAAACTTAGACTGCATCTTAAAAAACATGTTTTAGCTGTTCTTAGCTCACTTGAACTGTCGTTTCCTTCATGAATGGGTATTATTTATGTCACTATAGTGGGCTATATTGTTCATAGGTTAGTACTAGGCTAACTTCCCCTGCAAGCCATTTTAAGCCTAGCCAATTACCCCTTGTGAGACTCAAACCATGCACCTTGTGTTTGTAAGATAAGCACCTTAACCATTAGGCCACCCTCCCAACCATAAAATGCAAATTCTGTTTACTTATTTATTTATTCATTTATTTATTTTTTTAACCAGGTGGATCTAATGTTTTGAGGACCCTTTACAGCCATCACCTGTGCACAATTGCCAAAATAAATATATTATTCATACAGAATGTCAAAAATAAATATGTTGACATACACAGGTATTGTAAGTGGTACCATTATTAGGATGGGGTGTACTGTCAGAGGAGTATGATCAGATAGCTACCAGTTAGGCACAAGGGATATGCTGGGATTCAGTTCAGCAGCTGTGGCTGATACTCGGGTTGCTAAAATGAATATGTTTAGTAGCTTAAAAGTAGCATGGAAATTTTATAACCTCCATGTCACAGTGTGAGTGGTGCAGTGGTTAGCTTTGTTACCTTGCAACAAGAGGTTCTCTCATTTGAGTCTCTGCTAGGATGCCTTATGTGTGGAGTCTGCATGTCCTCCCTGTGTTCACATGAATTTCCTCTGGGGGCTCCAGTTTCCTCCCACATTTCAAAGACTTGCAGTAGGTGGGCTGGACACTCTAAATTTGCCATAGATGTATGCGCAAGTGCGTGGTACATCCCCCAAGCAGGGTTGAGCCTTGGACTAGTAACCTGAACCTGTAACCACTACAGAAACAATGAGTGCCTGAGAGTGCTTGTTGCCTGATGTGTGAAAGGCATGCTGTGGACAAGAGAGAGATGTCACAATATAGAACTGTATTTATTTATTTTTTTTTGTCCTGAACTTTGGGTTGAGGGGGTGTTAGCTTGGGGACTGCCCAATGTACTAAATGACCTAGCTCTGGCTCTGAATATAAGGAAATAACAAGTTACATTATATACATCAAAAAAAAAAAAACAAGAATCATGCCAGAAGTCACAAGTGAACAAGCTGACATACACATGTTCAAAAAAGGAAATAACTTGCCTTGCATGCATCATGACAGAAAAAAGCTAACATAAATGTGTGTAAGGTAAGGAAATAACAGTCTTAAATATGTTCAATAGGCTTATCCACTTGTAGTTCAAAGACAAAGAAATAGCCTATAAATGCAGGAATAGTAATGACATTTTGTGCACTAGCATTAAAGGAATGAAAAGGTGGATAGTTACAGAATTGTTAGTAATTTTTACTTTTATTGACAATAGAAAATGCATTGATAAGAGATTTATACTTAATTATGGAGACACAAAGTATGATTATTATGTGCTGGCACAGACTTTGTCAGAACTATCCAGTTTATTACTAACTATTTATATATCTACATATTTGCATCAGTTTACCTTATTTTGCTATTTTTTCTATAGTTGTGATTTTTTGTCAAAATCCTGGGAGAACTAGGTGCCTAGACTATCCTGTATTTCTAAAATAGCTACATTTGTATTTTTCTGATTTTGCAGTCCCTTTATAAATGAAGTACACTTGATATCCTTTTCAAAGTGTAGGGGAAAATGTTATTGATTTGGTTGTACTATGTTGCAGAAGCTTTTCTCCCCAACCAGTTTGCCAAATGGTCGAATTATTGTTAGCATATTGCTAACTGCCTCCCTGAAGTGTATGAAAACTCTTGATATATAGTTTATTGGAAGGGCTGGGCAATACGTGTTTAATTAAAAAATTAGAGAGAACAGTAATAATATTCCCCCTGCTGTGACAGGAAGACATTCTGCTTTTTAAGAGTGTGGCAATGATGTTCATTACTAGAACAGAGGGTAATGAAGTGACAGGCTTTGTTTACTGTGGTTTGCAGAATTTCTGCTTTGATGACAAATGGTAGGCCATATTGTAATCTGTCGGTTAGAATCATTTTTGCTAGGACAGTTCTGGATTCACTGGTGAGAAGACTTGGAAAGCAACAGTATGCTTCTGGTTGTTTTATGACTTATTAATCCTGTGCGGTAGGTAGAACTTCAGGATGGAGACAAGTGAACCTCTAAATATATGTAGTCTTACACTTGAGTCACTTTGGTGTTAATAAGTGGGCCTGTTGTGTTAAATATGTTGTTGCTATAAAATACTTACATATACCCCTAAAGTATTTACATATATGGCTTTCTACACCTTTTGTTGAGGGGCTGGATGCATAGAAGACAGAAGGAGATTTGCTTGGAAGGCAATTAATTGAGCTAATTGTGTTACATGCTCTAATAGGTTCATAGGTAGGTAGGTACTAGGTTATCTGCCCGAAGGCATTTATAAGCCTAGATGGAATGTGTTGGCTTTCGCCGCCCCCCTTAGATTTGTTCCCTGGGCTTCTCTCCAGCAGAGCCATTGAAGTGATCCCCGGGGTAAACTTTCTGTTTCCCATTCACTCGTCAAGGAGCTCTGCCTAATGTAGATTGGAATCTTGTTCCAGATCATGGGAAGTCTCTGGGACAGGAATCTATCCCTCCAGCAAGTCCTGTTTATTGTTGTGGTGAGGTTTAGATCCCAAGAGCATGTGGCTCGAGGGGATATGGTTTTCTTTAGGTGGAGCATGTCCATCAATTCTGGGTTGGACATGGCCTTGTATGTCAGGCAGAGATCACCTCTGAGTAGGCAGTATGCAACCGAGTACAGCTGGAGTTTCTTCAGTCGAGCTGTATAGGGCATCTGTTTGAGGCCAGTGATCCTCTTGGTGAGGTACTTCTATGGGGTCTATATTATAACATGGAAATCTACAAAGATCGAATGTTATAACATCAAACCCTAAACACCGAAATCTGCAAACATCGAACAGTCAGAATAGCGATTTCTTTCCCAGGGAAAAAAATTGCTGTTCCGAGAGACATACACACAACACAAACACACACAAAAAACAGCAATTCACACACATACACTTAAAATCCTACACCTAAACCTAAACTAAACTTTACATACACTACTAGCTACCCACTTACCTTAACCCGACCCTAACCCTAAGGTCCGTCACTATCGCACACTCACCTCACCCGTGCCCTAACCTTAACTCACCTAACCCACCCCCTAACCCTAACCTACACACAACCGCACACTTACCTGACCCACTCCCTAACCCTAACTCACCTAACCCACCCCCTAACCGTAACCTACACACATTCATACACTTACCTGAACCCGACCCATAATGCTCCAACATATCGAATGCTGAAAACAGCGAAGCCACAGCAATGGCCCACCGAATTCTTTCCCTGGGAAAGAATTCGGTGTCCTGCACCTTCGCTGTTTTCAGCATTCAACAAAACTGGTTCGATATTATAACATTCGAACTTTATAAAATTTGATGCTATAATATAGACCCCTTCTGTGGTCTTTCCAGCTGTTGCAGGTGTCTTGTAAGGTACATCCCAAATGGGGCATTGTACTCTATGTGGGTCTGATGAGTGATGCGTAGAGGGGCACAATGACCTCTGGATGCAAACCCTTTTGTGATTAGGTGGGCCACATAGAAGGATTTTCTAACCACTCTTGCAATGTGATTATCAAAGGAGAGGTTACTATCTACTTTGGTCCCCAGATCTATTATTACGTCTTCTGTATTTAGGGGGCTAGTACCTATGTGGTAGTTTGTAGGTACTTTGTTTTTTCCAAAGGGATGACTATGCACTTTTTGGCATTTAGCTTGAGGCCATGGTTTTGACACCAGGTATTTGTCTCAGTGAGACCCTTTTGGAGGATGTCTGTGTCAGCCAGAGAGTCAATTATAGCCCCTAGTTTGCAGTCATCTGTGAACTTTGTCAGCCATAGTCCTCCTGTGCTTGTCTGTACCTCTGAGAAGTATATGCCAAACAGGAGGGGTTCTAGGACTGAGCCCTGGGGAACGCCACTTGCAACCGGTTTAGAGTCAGACCTAGCTCCCACAACTCTTACAATGTGGGTTCTGTCTGTGAGCCAGTTGGCAACCCATCTCGTGACGTAGGTGCTTATGTGCAGGCTGGAGAGCTTGTCTATAATACCTGAATGAGGAATGGTGTTGAAGGCCTTTGTGAGGTCTATGTAGGCTGTATGGACCACCTTTCAATCATCTGTAGCCTTGGTAATTGTCTCAAAGAAGTCCACCAAGTTTAGGAGGCATGATCTGCCCTTAACAAAGCCAAACTGGGTAGGGTCCAGTGTTTGGAGGTTCCCAATGTCTCTGTTAATGAGATTTATTTATTTTATTTATTGCATTTGTTGACCAGCAAAGTCCACTAGGCCAAGAAGAGCCCATTTTCAGTGGAGGCCCAGGGAGTAAAGCTCCACAGAATTATATAATTACAATTCAACAGTAATACATAAAGAAGCAATCTTGATACATAGAATGGGTAAAAGATAATTTGAGAAGAAAAAAATAGGACATTGTCTTTGCAATAATTACATTATTAGAAAAGAATCTGAGTAAAAAAAGGACATAGTAATTGCATTAATTACATACAAAAAAATCCTACTATTTGTGACAGTTAAACTGTGTAAAGTTTGGGAAGGAAGTTATGTGCTAGGAAATTATTGTGAAGTACAAACAGAAAAATCCTTAGCGATTTGCAACAGTTAAACTGTGATTATAGTAAGAGAAGAAATTCAGGTGTTGGGGTTGTTAGGTGGGGTACAGGGGCATAGCCAGTTTGAGGAAAAATGTAGTTTGAGGGATTTTTTGAAGAAAGCAGGATTATTGATTGATCTGAGTGGGGGAGGGAGATTATTCCATAACTTGGAGACAGAATGAGAGTACAGCATTTGGCCAGCTGAGAGTTTAGGTTTCTGAATGGATAATAACATTTTGTTTTCAGACCTGAGATGGGGATTTAGCTGGTAAGTGGTCAGTATGAATGCGATGGAAGGGCAGGTTTCAGGTTGAAAGATTATCTTATGACCTGTAGTTAGTTGTATGTAATTAAGGTGGTGAGAGCAGGGCCGGCCTTAGCTGAAACGGCGCCCTAGGCGAAGTACTGCTGTGGTGCCCCTTAAGCCCCACCCACTCCGAACTGAAGGAACACCCTTATTTGAGCCACGCCCACAGATGGGTCACTTACTCAGAGGTGATCTCTGCCTGACTTATAAAGCCATGTCCAACTCAGAATTGATGGACATGCTCCACCTAAAGAAATCCAAGTCACTGTGAGCCACGCGCTCTAGTGAGCTAAACCTCGCCACAATAAATAGAACATGCTGGAGGGATAGATTCCTGTCACAGAAACTCGCCATGCTTTGTAACAAAATTCCAAATTACATCAGGCAGAGCCCCTCACTAACACTCTTCAAGAGAAACCTTGACAAGTGGATGGGTAACAGAAAATACACCCCTGGAATCACTTCATTGGCTCTGCTTGACAGAGGATCAGTTAATTAATCAATGGGGCGGCGAAAGCCGACACACTCTGGCTAGGCTTATAAATGCCCTCGGGCAGATAGCCTACTACCTATCTATGAACCTATGAACCTAAATATAAATCATATTTATAGCTCACATCTGAGTTGAATGGCTGGGCTTTTAAGGGCTCTAGTGGTCGTTAGCCTACCATACACCTACGAATCTTGGAAAAAAAACAATAAATTCTGGAACACACTTGTAAACCTTTTACAGACCAAGTTGCCTTGTATTTCTTTATCTCCACCAGCAGATAAAAAAATGTACTGGAGATATATATTTATTACCCATTACAATGACATTTACAGTACTAGGCAAGAGAATTGAAACAAGCTGTAATAATAATTCTAAGCATCAAGCTATACAACAGAAAAATAAATGTATGCTGAGCAGTAACTTTCTTAATATATGTACTGATCAGTCCAGCTATATGTAACTGAATGGAAGTAAAGTATAGCATTGTCAGGGAAATAACAAACTTCTACAATAAATAAGCCTTTCAATTGTCCCTTATTTTGCTTAGTAAGCCAAATACACTCTGGCTAGGCTTATAAATGCCCTAGAGCAGATAGCCTAGTATCAACCTATGAACCTAGTAAAAATTGTTATTTGAAGGAACAGACTTTAGCAATAGGCATACTTCCCAGCTGTCTCTAACTTTGTAGCAAGATATTAATTTTGCCCATCTCCTGGCAAAGTGTTTGATTTACTGGAAAATCACTAAGGATTACAGCCAATGACCAGTGCCATATATTAAAGGGTCATACTTCTTGCTCAGAACAGGCACAATGATGGAAAGAATGGTGTTCAACTTTCCAAGAGAATTAGGGAAATATTTAAAATGGTTTGCAATGGTTAAGTCGTCATGCTATCAGCTTTCATCAATTTTTAAAATAAAGAATTGAGAGCCATGAGGGAAGCGAGTGGTACAGAATATTACAGTACCAATGTTGCTGCTAAGGTTCTGGCCCTTTTGTAAAACCTGTGATTTTCATTACGGAGGATAAGACAGTTTGTCAAAAAAAGCGCACATTGCTCTGAATGTGCATGCTTATGCAAAACTCATGACTTTGTAAAGTGTATTAGAAAACTTTAAAAAAGGTTCTGTTAAAACTGCTTTGTTAAAAATTAATGTAAAAAGTAATTTGCTGCAGCAAAATCAATAGGCGCGTTGGCGCTTCAGCCCTTCAATCGCTACTACAAAATCAGTATCGGCATTAATGTAAGAAGCTAATACTGTATTGCAACAATATTGTACCCTGACAGTTTATCAGTAACCCACAAAAATGTGGTTAAATAGACTAAAATAATGTTAACAAGTTATTGACTTTGTTGAAGAAACTGCTTGAAACCACCACGATATAATCCAAGTAACATTTATTGTAAAAATAGAACAGAAACGAGCGCTTTCACACAAACAAGTTGTGCTTCATCAGGTTACAATCATATAAAGAAATCCATTCACTTTTATAGAAACATAATTAACAAATTAATCAAACTAATTAAGATCAATTAACAAACTGTAGGCTCGTTAACAATAATAAGGATTCTAGTTGAATAAAAAGTAGCAATGCTATTTTCAACCATCTAGCATTATATTAGGAAACAACATGTAAAATCTATTAAACATTTCATTTAAAACACAACATTGGACCTTTTCCTTTCTATAAATATCATATTGATTAATAAAATGCATAAAGTTGTTCAAACACCGGCATCCCGCCTCCGTAAATCAATTCAGGAAGCCATGCCCATATTTAGGAAGGGAAGCAATCCAAAGTATGACTTCACTGGAATTTCTAATTGACAATCCTAGTTTGTTTTTTTAAAAAGATAAGTTTCCATCACATATTACTATTTTCTAATGCATAAATGCTTATTTCCAAAATAGTTAGATCAGTTAACATTTACATAGTCTCAAGAATTACTGTAAGAGACTATATCATTCCGACATACTAATATGTTAACTTAGAGCCTTCTACAGACAGTATTCGTTGTTAAAGCAAGTCTACAGTCAAATAAGATAGTGTTTATATCATAATAGATTACACTCCCGGGAAAAAGGAAGTATCATATGTAGCAGCTAGTCGCCAATGCTGCCATACTAACCATGATGAAAAATTATATAGTCACAAAATCCATGACTATAAATAAATTCTGGCATTAAATAAACAAGGCACAACCAGTATCCAAAAGTATATATATGCCTTAAGGAACACATAAATAGGTCCTAATATATAGTCCCATTTAGATGAAATCTAAAGCCATGGGTAACACTACAAACAAAAGTAAACATAGGAGTAGGATTAGTATTCAGCTATAGTATAGTCTCTATGACTAGTGTTAAATACTGAGCTGTAAGATAGCATTCGCATTAGGTTTAGTATGAATGAATATAATCAATTCAAACCTCATTACAAGGGGTTCACAAACTCTGTAGAGTCTAATAAAAATAAGGAATATCTAATCACATGTATCAAAATTAATATAAAAATTAATATAAAAATAATAATTACTAACAACAGAACAGTTTATAATTACAATGCTAAAATAAATCTATATGAACAATATTTAAAATAGAAATATATAGTTTATAAATTTTCATAGTAGAGATGGCAAGATACATCAAATTTAGCAAAAACTTTTTTATTTTTATTTTTAACTCGGACCTATTAGGGCTGGTCGAAGGTTAACTACAGAATTGAGACCTGGCGGTAAATGAGCTCTAAGTCTCAATATCCATCTTAGCTCAAAGCCCTCCAGAGTATTTAGGTTATCACCTTCCCTTCTGTTGGAATTCACCACCTGTAGGACCTGGAACACAAAACTATGTTGTGGATGAGTACTACAATGTAAAGCTAAGGCATTACTAACATTACATTTTCTGATATTATATACATGATCATAAATTCGATCTCTTAATCTCCTTGAGGTTAAACCCACATAGTAGACATCACAGAGGGTACAGGTGGCAAGATATATCACATTTCTAGTATTGCAATCTGCATAGTGTATTGGTAGTATGTTCCTTGTCATATCTGGAGGTGTAAAACCATTATTTCTAGATATGTAATTGCAATAGGAGCATTTAGTGCATGGGAAGGTGCCTGTTTTTATCAAGGATCTGATATCAGTAGATGTGTTAATTAATTTCTCCTTGCATAACAGTCTCTTTAAGTTCATACAATTCATGTATCTAAAATTCGGTTTATTACTCACAACTTCTAAAATAGATGTATCTGACAATAAAATTTTCCAATTACCCCTAATTATATTAGTCAGATGCTGTATATCATTGGTGTATTTGATGTCATAGGACACAATGTTAGACATCTTCCTAGTGGAATTATCATAAAGAATAGGCTTTTTTGTATAGAACCTAGTACTATTGGATAATGGTTCATTTATTTCATTAATCATTTTAATAGGATAACCCCTTTCCACAAAGAGTTTCCTTTGAGTATCCATTAGGTGTAGTGAATCGAGTCTATCACTACAGATTTTGTCAATCCTCCCCATTTGATTTCTTATAATATTTGGAAAAACATGCCGTGGATGTAGGCTGTCATAGTGGAGGATCCCATTCCTCCAACAGGGTTTCCTATAGAGTGTTGTAGATAGTCTACATAGATTGTCCTTTTTGATAGTAATATCTAAGAAATTTACATGGTGATAGGAAAAATCATAACTAAACTTAAAAAACGGGGTAACACTATTCATATGGTCAATGAAAGAAATGAGGCCTTCTATATCGCTATTCCATATAATCAGTATATCGTCTACAAAACGTCTGTATAGTATGACGTTTGCAAACCTCAAATCATTAAATATGTATTCCTTTTCCCATTTGGCATATGCATTGGCACAGGGGTTCATGGCAACCCCCCATGTTTGTGCATATGCCACATTGTCGTAGAGGAAAACATTATTTTTCAAGACCAAATCCAAAAGACAACACAAATTCATAACATCACCATTGGGAACCTTAAGTTGTGTCATGTGGCTTCTTATTGCATCTAAACCATACTCATGGGGGATCTTTGTAAATAAACTTTCAATATCTAAAGTCACCAGTATGGTGCTATTCATTATTTCCTTGGTTAATGTATCTGACTTCAGGTCATCCAAAAGTTTGTATGAATCCAAGAGAATTGTAGGGACCTGCTTTACATAGGCTCCTAGTTTATCCTGTATATAGAGTGATGCATTATACGTGACCCAATGGTCACCTGATACTATAGGTCTCAGTGGTGGTGGATATATCTTTTTATGTAGTTTTGGAAGGCCCTTGATAATGGGGATGAGAGGAAGCTCTACTAATAAGAAATCATAAAGAGGTTTTTCAATAGACCTAGTCATAAGCATATCGTAAAGGGTATCATGGACATATCGCGTTAATGAAACTATGTGTGATTTCTCAATCCTTTTGTATGCAGTGTCACTATCTAGCATATGGAGCATTAAATCATTGTAAAAAGTTGCATCCATAGCCACTATCCCCCCTCCTTTGTCTGCTGGCTTAAATATTATTTGGGGGTCATTGCACATCATTTTCAACTCAGACATTTCCTCATTATTAAGATTTATAAAAATATTCTTTTTCAGTTGACTTTCATAATATAGATATAGATCACGCTCACATGTTTTCAAAAAACAGTCTACTATTGGTGTCATAGGTGGTATAAAAGTACTTTTCTTTCTACAGGCGAACCTGGTATTGTTGTCAGAGGTGTTAACAGAATCAGATATACTGTTCTTAAACATTAACTTCAAAGATAGTTTCCTGCAAAATTTGCGTAGACCTATAAGGGTGTCAGAAATATTACTATGTTGGGAGGGTATAAAAGATAGACCCTTATTTAAAACATTCATGGCATTGTATGAAAATGTCCTGGATGATAAGTTAAAAAATAAACAATTTAAATCAGCATTTTCCAGTTCTTTTATAGTGCATCTCATGTCATTTGATGGAAAATTCAAATCTTCGCTCTTCTTCTCTGCTCCTTTGTGTCCCCTGACAGTTTCCGCTGTTGGATCGAGCTCACACACCGCTCTTTGTAGGGCAGGGGCAAAATCAAAGGCGAAGGTACTGTCGGTTTGTTAGTAAAGGCTATAACTTTGGGTTTCGTACCTATGTTAGCCAACTGAGCCAAACCTTGCTGATTGCAAGGTAATGACATGACTGGAGTATCTGATAGCACGGACACTTCATTTAACACAGTCTCAATATGCAATTCTGCATTGGTCGTAGTGTCATGCGCACTTGCAAGAACATCATTATTCAAGCTGGATGCAACATCTCCTTGATTGTTAAGTGGATTGATGAAGTTAGAATGTGTCCTTGGCCAAACAAAAATTCGGCCGAGATGGAAATCCTCACAGTCACGCTTCAATTTTCTCATTTTGATTTGCTCCAATTTGTTGCTATATAGGGACAGTTGTTTGTTCATAGCTTGTATTTTGGCTTTACAAAAATCAGATTCATAAGTGGTGGTAAGCAAGTTATACTGCTCTTCAACTTTAGTTAATAGCTCAGCTTCTATCGGTGAGAAATAATCTAAAAGTAGCTGAATATATTTAAAGCCAAAGTCAATGTTTAACTTCTGCCATTGCCGAAGTAAATCTGGTTGACTATCCCCATATGTCGGCATGCACAAAACGCGCATGCCGCGAGGGATCACTTTAAAGTGCTGACATGCTTGCAAATGCCGTCTCTGCCATACAAGCCTATGCAAACGATAGAGGTCATTCTCAAGTGTCCTCATATTGCCAAAGAATTCATGCATATTATCACTGTTAGTAGATGGACTTTTACATGCCTCACCATTTAAATCCATATGCAGCAACGGATTTTCACGTTGATAGAAAAAGCAATTCCAGTTGTCATAAGAAGGGTTGTTCACAGGGTTATAATCTAATTCAATATTCTGTGCTTCCATCGCGTGGTGACCGGATAGGTAAAGAAACCAAAAAAGTAACTGCAGAAAAACGAATCCAATCACCCAAAGGTTTCTTGCATCAAGGCAGGAAAGGCAATGTTGAAGAAACTGCTTGAAACCACCACGATATAATCCAAGTAACATTTATTGTAAAAATAGAACAGAAACGAGCGCTTTCACACAAACAAGTTGTGCTTCATCAGGTTACAATCATATAAAGAAATCCATTCACTTTTATAGAAACCCTTCGTCATAATTAACAAATTAATCAAACTAATTAAGATCAATTAACAAACTGTAGGCTCGTTAACAATAATAAGGATTCTAGTTGAATAAAAAGTAGCAATGCTATTTTCAACCATCTAGCATTATATTAGGAAACAACATGTAAAATCTATTAAACATTTCATTTAAAACACAACATTGGACCTTTTCCTTTCTATAAATATCATATTGATTAATAAAATGCATAAAGTTGTTCAAACACCATCAATTCAGGAAGCCATGCCCATATTTAGGAAGGGAAGCAATCCAAAGTATGACTTCACTGGAATTTCTAATTGACAATCCTAGTTTGTTTTTTTAAAAAGATAAGTTTCCATCACATATTACTATTTTCTAATGCATAAATGCTTATTTCCAAAATAGTTAGATCAGTTAACATTTACGTAGTCTCAAAAATTACTGTAAAAGACTATATCATTCCGACATATTAATATATTAACTTAGGGCCTTCTACAGACAGTATTCGTTGTTAAAGCAAGCCTACAATCAAATAAGATAGTGTTTATATCATAATAGATTACACTCCCGGAAAAAAGGAAGTATCATATGTAGCAGCTAGTCAAGCAATATGCTTAACGCAGCCAATGCTGCCATACTAACCATGACGAAAAATTATATAGTCACAAAGTCCATGACTATAAATAAATTCTGACATTAAATAGTCAAGGCACAACCAGTATCCAAAAGTATAAATATGCCTTAAGGAACACATAAATAGGTCCTAATATATAGTCCCATTTAGATGAAATCTAAAGCCATGGGTGGGAGCAAACACTACAAACAAAAGAACGTGATGCGCAATATAAAACCCCGCTCAATAAACATAGGAGTAGGATTAGTATTCAGCTATAGTATAGTCTCTATGACTAGTGTTAAATACTGAGCTGTAAGATATAAAGTTATTGACTTTACATCTGAAAGTGAACATTACTTCACATTCTTCTATTCTGTCAACACAGCAAGTTACAGAAATTAACATTCAAAATGTGTGCCTGATTACTGTGAGCATTCCTGTATCTGTGTCTGGAGACAAGCGATTCAGAGCTGTGCAGCTGATACCTGAAATAAGCTAATATTTGACAAGTTTTGCTACATATTATTTGCACCTTCAGAGAGTCTTTAGGTGAAGACTGCTAACTGATAAGACATTTCCCTTATCTTTGGAGAAAAGGCACCAAGCGGCACCTGGACACTGGGCTTTGTAATATCGTTACCGTTGGTCCATAATGCCAAAGCCAAGAGTTGTGTATTTTTTGTTCAAAAACTGCAAGATGTAAAGTAAAGCCCCTTATTATATTTGGTTTTTCAACATAGTTAGAACTATATTTAAATAACTGTCTCTTGTTTTGGACTTTTTTTCACCATCACTGTCTTACTGATTATTAAATAAAGAAGTTTAGAGTAATGAAGAAATGATCAATGCCTTTCGTACGGTACCGGTATTGCTGGTAAGTTATGAAGGAAGCAATCTGTACAGAACATTACAGAACTTGTTCTGCAGTTAGTGCTGCATTTAACGCTTTCTTTTTTGTCATTTAAAAACATGTTAACACAGCCTTGGTAATTTCATGTACGTTCACAGAGAAGGACGAGCACAGTTGGAGCATGACTAGATCGGAACTAAAGCCACATTGCTTCTGTTTTCCATAGGGAATGAAAACAATTTGGGAAAGTTCAAGCATGGTGAGAATTAAAGAAGGGAGGGCAGAGAATGGGTGTGACTGATGACATCACACGGTGGGTGGTCTTACCTGGCAGACATAGTGGGACGCTCTGAAAGCAAAAACAGACTATTTACACAAAAAAGCAGCAGAAGAGTGCAGATTCAGTGAGATGGGTCCCCAGTACATTACTTAAAGTACACATTGGTGACAAAAAATAGCAAAGAGTTCTGAAAGCTACAACACTGACACTCTCCCTTTAAGTTCCGTGCGCGACGGCAGAAGTTTTTTTTTTTTTAACCTCTTGAAGACTTCCTGTCAATCTGAAGCTATAAAAGTGGGAGGGTGCTCACCCTTCCCCCTCTCCCTATTGTTTTGGTGCCCATCACTCAGACAGGGTGCCGAGAAGATAGCAAAATAATAAAATAAATGAATACATAAAAATGCGCCCTTTACGAGGCCAGCCTGTACGGTGCCCTAGGCGGTCACCTAGTTTGCCTATGCCTAAGGCCGGCCATGGGTGAGAGGATTCAAGCCAGTTTAGTTTATGGAGAGATAAGCAGTGGTGGTTGGAATATTTTGTGCTGGTAGCAAATTTAGCCACTTTGTTGTAATAAATGTCCAACTTCTTTTTTAAGGAGGATTGGAGGTTGGTGAGGATAGGGGCTCCATACAGAGGGGTAGGAAGTAGGAAGGATGAGGCTAAGGTTTTTTTGCAGGGAGACTGAGGAAATAGTTGTGCCTATATAAGGCACCCAGTCTTTGATGTGTTTTTTTTTATGTTGTTGTGGATGTGAAAGTCAAAATTTAACTTGTCATCAATGATGACCCCTAGCAGTTTGATGCTAGGGACAACATCAATGACAGTGTTATTTTGGGCACTTATGGTGAATTGAGTTTTGTTACTAGGGCTAGATTTTGTAGGGGTAAATAGTAATAGTTTTGTTTTATTGGGGTTAGGGGCAAGGTGATTCTGGGACATCCAGTGCTCTGTGAAGGTAAATGCTTCTTGGGTAAGATGTTGTAGTTCTGTGACAGATTTTGAGGAGCAGATGATGGTAGAGTCATCTGCATATTGGATGACTGTACTGTGTGTAAGAGTATTATGAAACCTATTGACAAATATACTGAAAAGGAGGGGACCCAGAATTGAGCCTTGAGGAACTCCTCTTTTAGTATTAATGAATGGGGAGGAGGAGTGCTGCCATCTAGTGGATTGCTGCCTGTTGCTGAGATAGTTGGTAAACCACTGTATGGTGGAGGGAGATAGGTTAAGGCTGGAGAGTTTAGTAATTAGTAGGGAGTGGGAGATGGCGTCAAATGCCTTAGATAAATCCAGAAAGAGAGCAGAGACTAAGGAGCCAGAATTGACAGCTCTGTTTACTGTGTCTAAGAAGGATATGAGGGCTGTGTTTGTGCTGTGTCCAGGTCTGAAACAGTGTTGAGTGGGGGAAAGCAATTGGTGTTTTACTAAATGCCTTGAGAGTTGGGAGTGGATGCATTTCTCTAATATTTTAGAGATGGGGGAAAGAATGGCAATGGGGCAGAAATTAGAGATGTCAGGGTTATTGTCTCCTTTGTGAAGAGGGATGACAAAAGCTTTCTTCCACATATCTGGTACACATGATTCTTGAATAGACCTGTTTAGGAGAATGCTGATTGGATAAGCGATGGAGGGGGCTGCCATTTTTAAATATTCTGCAGGTAAGTTGTCAGGGGCATTTGTGCAGGGTTTTAGTTTATAAAGAAGCTTTTAAATGGTGGATGTGGGAATGGGTGATAGTGAGAATGTCGTTAGAGGATTTGAAGGGTTAAGATTTGGTGGTGTTCCTAATGGGCCAGTATTGGTGAGAGGGAAGGTAGTTGTAAGTTTGGCGATGATATCTATAAAGTATGTGTTGAAGAGTGAGGCTAGTTCAGAGGAAGTTTTTTCTGGGTTTGAGCATGGGGTACTATTTGTTCCTGGGTGGAGGATGGTGTTAATTGCTCCTCAGAATTTTTGTGGATTTTTTTATGCTGTCCTTGGAAGGCTTGTATGTATTCTTTTTTGTTTTTAACAACTAAGCATTTAGCCTGATTCCAAAGTTGTTTCCATGATGATGCACTCCATAGCCTTGCAGACCAAACTAGTCAGGCTTATAGGGCAATAGTTCCTGGGGTCTGTTGTGGCTCCACGTTTGTGGAGTGGAATTACCATTGCTGTGCACCACTTTATGGGCAAGTAGCTTGTGGAGAGGCTGAGTTTGAACAGTGTGTATAGGTGAGGGGTTAGTTCATCTTTCAGCTCATGTAGGACACTGCCTGGGACACTGTCCGGTCCCATTGATGCTGTGTTTTTGGCTTTGGATAGGGCTGTTTTAACCTGAGTGTCTATGATTTCAGGGGCACTACATTCTTCTGGTATAGTTATGGGCCCTTTTGGGGGTGAAAGGGGGTGAAGTTTACACTGAACCTGTCTGCCAGGATGTTGGCTATATCGGTCGGTTCAGTGTATTTTGTGCCATTCTGCACTAATTCCGAGCAGAGCTGAGGATTGCCACTTAGATTCTTGACATAGCTAAAGAATGCCTTGTGGTTATCTTTGGAGTCCTTAGCAATTTTTTTTCGAAGCTAGCCTTGGATGATTTTATGAGGGATTGTAGTTTCTTGCTGATACTGACCAGGGATATATTCCCTTCTTGGGATTTTACTCTTTTCTGAACTAGTTCCCTCCTTCTATTGTATAGCTTGTTTATGGCAGGGGTCCACCAGACTGATTTCCTTTTCTTGGAGGAGTGAGTCTTGGTTTTGCATGGAATAGCACAATCCATGCATTCTTGTAGATGCCCATAGAGTGCATTAGTAAAAGCTTGGACAGCATTATCCTTTAGCATGGGGGCTTTGAAACTTTCCACCTTGGTCATAAGTAATGTGAAGTTTGCTTTTGAAAAGTTTTTCACAGTGGTTTCTTTGACCGGGGGTGGGGGCAGAATGTAGATATCCAGAGTGATTTGTTTATGGTCAGATCTAACCAGCAAGGGGTTGACCTCCATTCTGGAACACCAGTCACCCATGTTGGTGATGACCAGGTCCAATATGTTGTCACCACTGGTGGGGATACTGACCAGTTGATCCAGGGCATTTGAGTTTAGAAATTCTAGGAAATGTTGGGCAAGGGAGTTAGTACTTGAGTAGTTTTCCCAGTTAATGTTTGGGTAATTGAAATCATCCAAAATCAGGTTGTTTGGTAAGACCTTTATGTTTTCTAGACTTTCCAGAAATGCGGAGTGGGGGTCCTGGGACATGGTGGGTGATCTGTAGCAAGCTACAATTTGAATTGCAGTTTTGCCCATTGTTAGTCACACGTGAATGATCTCTGAAGCATCATGCTGTGCCACTAACCTGGAGGTGTGGCTATCCTTGATGAATATGGATACGCCCCCGCCTTTTGTATTTCAGTCCGGGTTTTGTGGCCAAAATGTATGGTATGAGTTGTAGCCTGGTAGTGCTGGGGTGCTCTCTGGAGCCTTAAACCAGGTTTCTGTTACTGCACACATATATCAATTTTCTCCATACTGAAAAGTGCCTCGAGTGCATGCATTTTGAGATTTAGACTTCTGGCACTGAGTAGCATTACCCTCAGTTTTTTTGTTACTTGTGCTATTTATAGCGGTGGGTTTGTCATTTGAGCCTTGCCTATAAAAGGCACTATGGGGGTGGCAAGAGCCTTGGTCAGTATTCGAAAGCCTAAGGGTGACAGGTGCAAGCCATCTCTATTGAAGCAGCGTGGCTTGTCGAACATGTCATCCCAGGCTGCCAATGACACCAGAAGCTTAGCCAATTGTTAAAATTGATAATTTTTTCTTTATGCAATGGTATCATTCTTGGTGAAGGCAGGATGCTACTCAGGGTCAGGGTCCTACCGGCCTGGGCTACGTAATCAGAGAGCTCCTCCATGTCTCTTTTCATGTAGTCCAGGGAGGTATGGCTCATGTCATTCACACCAACATGGACAATGACAGAGTTGTATTTGTACTTGTTCTGGAGTGACCTGAGTGCTTGTGTTATGTGGTGGATCCTGGCACCCGACAGGCAGCCAACAGTAACCTTCTCCTTGTTCAGCCTAGTAAGTGGGACGTTAGTGTGCCTGATTATAGCGTCAACTATTACTAGTGTGTTAGGTATGTTATGTTGCCTTAAGGGCTGTGATTGCGTGGCACACTGGTTTTGTGAAGTATGTGTTTCATGGTTTGAGTTGGGGATGGAGGTTGCTTGGATGTCTGCTTTGGAGGTCTCTGTTGCTTTTACAGATTTTTATTTAGAACCTCTGAGTATGTTTTTGTGTATTCATGTGTGTTTTTTGCCAGTGCTGATTTCATAGGTCTATGTGAGACTGGTGGTGTGATGCAAGTAATTTCCTTCTCCGCTTGACTGCCTGGCCCAGTCTTGGGTTGAGAGAGCTTAGCCTCCAGTTTGGCTGTATAATTGCATCTCTCGCATATATTAGTGTTTGGTGGTAGAAGGAGAGGGTTGTCTGTGTACATGAGGCAGTTGTAAAATTGCCTCAAAATGCCCAGATTCACCAGTTGGACCGGAGAGTACACATGAAACTGCCCTTTGGACATGCCTGGATAGGTACAGTGAACTGTTTTACTGAATGGCTGGAAAGGTCGAATAGATGGCCTTGTCCTTCTCTACAGTATAGGGGGGGTGGTCTAGTGCTAAGGTTTATTAGTGCTTGCTATGAGTTTTGAGCAAGTGCCGGGCTGAGAAGTGAATGGTTTGAGTCCTTAAGTTGAAAGTTTGTCTAGTTCCAAGGGAAAAATTGAAGAGTAAACTTTGTGGAGCCGGGAATACTTATACCCTAGCTGCCCAGCATGCAAAACCGGGATAATGCAGGTTTTATAGCAGGGAAATGAAAGAGATAGAAATTAGCCCAAAATGGCGAATAAACTACTAATTTCTGGGCTGAAACCACTCCTCCAGGGACAGATAGGCTGCTCAAAGCTCCTCTCTCTCACAGGTGAACAGAGAAGCTTCCTTCTATCCAAGTAAGGTATGGGCAAACACAGAAACTTGTAACACAGCCCTGAATTCAGCACTAACCTGAAAACTGAACTATACTAGCTTAGAAAGGTGGGAAAAGAAGCATTGTTTTTGTTTTTATTTTCCAGAAAATAAAGCAGATACAGTCAAAAAACACTTTAAATGCACAGAAATAGCTATCACACTTGAGTGTGTAGCCTACAACAGTTATGCAGGTAATTTAAACACAAAAATGACTTTGTTAAAGTGCAGGCAGTAAAATAAGTACAATATATAGCTGAAACAAGCTTTTTAAATCACAGAAACTCAAAAAATTGGTGTTTTAAACGGAATTAGCTAAAGGTAACAAGAAAATGGAGAAAAATGATAATCACTCCATTTATAGTATGTCATTTATGACATGTGAGAAAAGAATTAGCCTAACCATGTGGTATACTTAATATAAAAGTTCAATTGGTGAGAGACGGTTTCCATATTTTTAACTGAAAGCTAGATTGTCAATGTATTCTAAATCTGTTTGAGTATTCCATTGCTAAATCTCAGTTTCTTTAGTTTTAGTAAGAGGATAGGGAGATCTGCAAATTCAAAGTATGTGTTAAAGTCAAAGGAATAATGTCTGCCATATTAGCTGGTTCTATATTAGAGAATATTATGCTACTGGGGTATGCACTGTAATCAAATAAGTGTTTTATTCATTCATGTGATTCTTGGCCCAGTATTGGATTGTATGTGCTCTAATTAAACAAGTAAGTTGTGCATTTAAGCTCTACTAATTTATACATATACCCATATGCTTTTTTGCTTACGTTTGATGCTGTAGTCTTATTTCTGTTATCTGTACTGTGCCCTCTGGGCCTTGGTATTATTTCTGAATTTGTTTTGTTTTGAACTGCACTGAGCCCTTTAGGTCCAGGTTGCAGCTGAAAAGTATCCTTGCACTGGCCTTCTACCCAGTTAACAAATAAATAAAACCCCATTGGAATTGTCATATTAAAGTCTCTTTCCTCATTTGTTTATGCAGTTATTCCTGCCTCTTGTATTGTGTGGCTGTGCTAGGGAAAGACCTGTGGTTTGGGAGGGGTTGCTGACATTCAAAAGATACCATGAATGTAATAAAAATTCAGGGGCATGCAAGCACTTTATCCCATGCAGCATTTGTTGGTTGTTAGGTCTCTGCACACCAAGGCATGCATGCATGTGACATCTATACAATGTAATTTTTCTCCAGCCGATGGCAGTCATTAACCTTTACCCCCCCAAATACTCACATTCACAACTGACTTAGTAACCTTTCCATGCCATTTTTGGACTTAGTTGCCTGGCATGAGTGTCCTTTTCAATAATTATCAATAAACTCCCCTGTAGTTGATTCCACATCACCTTAAGATAGCACAATTTTTGTTTGCATCAGGAGACTTTATCCTGTACTCCTTTACAATGTTTTTTTTTTTTTTTTAATCTTTCTTGGTCTTAGCTCATGATAAAGATTATTTTTTGGACAGATGCATATTTTGGCTAGAGGCTGTCTCCATTACTCAGTCAGAGTCAGATGTGGTAGCTATTTCTGTGAATAGTTTTGCTTTGGTTCTGGGCTTACATCCTCTGTGTCTTCTGTAATTTGTACATGGGCTAAAACGTTCAAATTGACAGGAATATAGAGGATAACTACAGAGGAGATACAAAGTATGTGCAAGAAGTATTACGAGTGAATGCGGATGTTGAGATGTCACCCTAAATGAGGAGTAAGGCAAAACAAGATTATAAATGCGATCATCAGAAATAACAGTAGCCAGGTAGGAAAGCCAGCAGAGAATGCCATTGAGAAGATTGAAGATGCCGTCAGGGGAACTGTTTGAGAATAATAAATAGCTTTAATAATTCTCTGTTGTAGATGCTGTCTAGACTTCACCTTAAAACTGTATAACGTTTAGGAGGTTACATTTTCCAGGATACAGTACATGGATACAGTACAGGTATGCAGAAGGTGGTGAACAAGAATACTACATCCCATAATATACAAGAGGAGAATCTGAGGGTCCTCCTAGGCAGAGATGGGATGCAAGAGTTCAATAGCACCTCGAACATATTATGATTGTTAATACTGTTAAAGTGAATACAGTGACATATGCACCTTGCAGATGTACGTAATGGTAGTGGAGTGCAATAGATTCTGAATATTATTTTCTATAGAAGAGGTTCTGTCAGAATGGTGTATGCTACCCCATTTGAGTTAGCACAATGATGTAGTCAAATAAAATGATACATAACATGAGAAAGGGAAATATCATAGTCCTTAACCAGATATAACCAAAGCTAATTATACTATTTGAAATGGTGGAATAGATGTATCTGTCAAACATTTTCTGTCAGTGACATCATAATCAAATCTGTGACATCAGAGACATCTCATTTGAGAGTGTTAGTTGTTTTGGTAAAAATGGTTACCTGTGAGCCAACATCAAAAGATCCATTATTCAAAATAATGGTTCCTCAAATACCAGGTTAGAGGAACTAAGCCTTCATCAATAGATAAATAAGACACTTTGGCATGAAAGACTCATATCCCAGCATATCACCCAACCTCTGGAACAAACTTTCACTGCATGTCAAGCAGAATAGCATACATACCACCTTCAAGGTAAACCTACTGAATTGAAAGTGAGCCTTAAATTCTCCCTGGTCTAGCTTATATTGCTCTCCTCGAGGCTGGAAGAAACTTATGAGTTACTTCTCTTTGCTTGTAATGGTCTGGAGACTTATTGCCTCCTACACACATATGTACCTGTGAACTTATACCGATTATGAAATAAATAAGAAAACAAAGCTACATATAGTATTTGAATTGGCAGATGACATTGCCCTGCATCACAGTCTTAATACCACAGGCAAGACTTGTGCTTTGGATAAAAAATTTGAAACAAAAAGTAACTGAAATTTAAAAGCTGATGTTATATTTTTTCTTATTAGTTATTCATATTGCATTCAAGACATTATTCTGAGGTTTGAAATGAGGAAATTCCAGAAGCAACTTAGTGCAACATTGCAAGCTACTACACGATTGCCTTTCTGTAAAAATAAGTGATTTGCTTCTTACTGTCTTGTATTCCCTCCATGTTTTACGAAAGTCAACAGTGCCATCCTTACGATGCTGGATAACTGTCCAGGCCCCTCCATTAGTCTCCATATCACAGAATGCCTGCAGGAAGAAACCAAATGCTCTAAATTCAGCTATCAGTTCGTATGTTTATACACTATTTTGGATCTTCTAGTTTACTAGAATTACATCACAAATTATTCTATAAAACATCAAGAGACAATCAAGTTATTGAAAATATAAATTCTGTTATTATTTTTTTCTGAATTACGCTAACATACATAACAGAAAATTGAAATGCATGATGAATGGATTTGCCATTCACAAAGTGGAGGTTACTATGCTGTATTTCAGGTTACTTGAACAAGTGTTGCACAGAGTACATTATAACAATATATATTGGGGTATGGATTACCCTAGGATTTGTTCATGTCTGTAGTAGTTTGCTCAAGATGATTAAGTCCAAGTGACAAAATGTTAAAGCCATACCTGAGTAAATTCCAGCATATTCAACACCCAAGAATAAATTAGTTCTACTGTACATGCTATTTATTTAGTGGATTATGTGCTATTAGTTTTTATCTAAATTTACTTTAGTGCAATTTGTATTCTGAGTTAGTCATTTTGTAAATTTGACATATAACAGAAAAAAAAGATTTGTTAAATAGCAAAACTAAATGATTTGACAAGTGTTTAATTCGCTGCCCATTCTTTGCACTGATTTACACTTACAGATAGACATGCACACACACACACACACACACACACACACACACACACACACACACACACACACACACACACACAGTTATGGATATTCATTTAGGAAATGAGAGCCAACCAGTTAATATCGTCACAAGATACACAACAATAAAAACAGCATCAAAGGATCTAATCCCCTGGGTGACATTTTGATACCTCCTGCTTAAACACACAAAAAAGAGAAAGATCGTGACCCCATACTTTCATGGTCAGAATTCATACTAAAAAATCAACATCAAACATGCTTTTGCCCTCCTGCTCCAAATGAGGTTTTTGCCCTCCCTGAGCTCACTACCTTCATTACTCATTGATAATTGTCCCTTACCAGTCAAACTCCTCACCTGACACTGTCCCCTGAATGGTTTGGGCCTGGAGGTACATCCCCCCACCTCACTGAGTAAGTGAAAATGAATATTTGTTGTTACCCTCAAGATCTGCATCTGTGCTGTATTCACCCAGGACCTTGCTGGGCCTTCAATGCCATTACAATGCCCCTCATATTTATAGCAGCATAACCACCTCAGTTGCTAGCACAAGCAATGGCAAGGTATAGGCCCAATGCAAACTCCTTAGTGGATTCCAATCATTATAGCCACCATCCTGCAATTTATATCAACTAACACATTCTCTGTGGTATGATTGTCAGGACTGTGTGTCTCTTAACTGAGTGTCATGTTATTGCTGCGGTGACAGTGACAGTTCTGCAATATGAAGCACAACAAAAGTTTGATCTATTATCTCACCTTTTTCCTGTTAAATGTCTTCTGATATTACATAAGTGTGACCAATCATACCTAAAGTCAGGTATTTAACATTTTATGCTTTTGAATTATATTCAGATATTCATGCATGCTAGTAGGATAAAGCAAGTACCAGAAAGAGACTGAAGGAAAAAAATAACACTGAGTGACTGAATGTGTGCTCAGAGCTAGATCAAGGTCAAATGGAGCTCTAGGTAGGGTAATGAATTGGGTCTCCCCCCATACACAGCCCCCCCCAGCTATTCCAGTCACATTACTTGGCTACTTCTCCCCAGTTACCACAAACACTGTTCATACCTGTCAGTGTGCATACTGTTTTCTGCTTTACTTCTACAATGATTACAGATATTTGGATTTAATTAAAAAGCTTTATTTCAAATTTTATAACACAAACACTGACAGACATTTGCTAAACAAAGCAATAGTCTCACAATGAAAACAGACAGCATTAAAACTTCTCTGCCCTTGAAATTCACATTCATTGAAACAACATTGAAACCCACGTTCAAAGAAAATACATCTGGCCAGTGGCGGATTAAGTTTACCTTTGGGCTGTTTTCAAATCATAGGCCCCTTGCACACATTTTTAGGACTATGCAAACATGTAAAAGTTCTTTGATTCGCCTTCCTAATTGTATTAAATTATACTTGTTAGAGCGTGTTTTAAATTCATAATTTTGAAAATGTTTCCATTATGCAATGAAAATGAACTTATGAATCAATAATGACAAAACTGCCCAATTCAGAACATTTCAACTATAAAAGGCCACTCAAACTCCTGTCAGTACAATCCACTGATATCATTCAATACGCACAAGTTCTGCAGATGTAAAAGTCATCTGTAAGTCATCTGAATAATTACACATTAAAGACATCTGTAACTAATGAAGAAGTTGCTGCTAGCAAACAACTTTATACTTCAGTGTATCATCTACAAATTCAGTACCTGCGCCCCTTGAAGAATAAATTGCCTAAGTTACATTAAAAAAAATGTTAAGCTGGTAATATTGTAATAGGGAATGAATGGCAAACTGATAACAGGTTCATAAATACTGGGCATCTCATCCAATGGAGAGCATACTCAGTACTGCAGCACCCAACACCCACCTTAAAGCATAATACAGTGTCAGCGATCCATTTACATGCTGTGGGAGTAGAACCCACAGTCTTCTGCATCAAAAGCAAGCACTTTACCTCTTGGAATACTAAACTTTGCAGTTCAGTAGTTTAATAGTGATTCCATTTGCTAAACAAACAGTTGTACATTATAACTAGACAGCATGAGTGCAGTAAACTTCTCTTTCCTTGACGCTTGCATTCCTTGAAAATGCACTTGAAACTCAATTACTTAAAAAATGCTTAACCTGTAACTCTAACCTCAGTGCCTTGAAAAATGTACCTGAAAGTCAGATCTTTGCAAAATGCAGCTTGGTAGTTTGGGTAGAGGATTCAGGCTCTTGTTTCCAGCAACTAAGGTATAGGCTTTGAGCATGAGCAAATTTCTAACCACCTGCTATCCCTAATTAGGCCATTTCACTTAGTGCTAGAAATCTGGACAAAGCCTAAAACATAGATGGATATTAAATATTGCTCTCATGAACATAGAAAATTGCTAGAATAACAGGATTTATTTTAGTATGCATTTTTTGTTAAGGATATGAAGTCTGAAACTCAAATGTCTGTCATTATTTTGTAACTTCAGCCCTCAATGATTTTCCAGAAAATCATAGATTTGATGAAGAACAAACCAAAAAATAAGAAGAAAAAAATCTGGGCAGTTGAGAGGTATGCTACCTACCTACCTCTTACACACACACGCACACACACACACACACACACACACACACACACACACACACACACACACACATATACACACCTACCTATCTACTTCACACATGCACACACACACGCACACACACACACACACACACACACACACACACACACACACACACACACACACACACACACACACACACACACACACACACACACACACACACACACACACACACACACACACACACACACACACACACACACACACACACACACACACACACACACACACACACACACACACACACACACACACACACACACACACACACACACACACACACACATACACGCACACACTCACACACACACACACACACACACACACACACACACACACACACGCACACACACACACACACACACACACACACACACACACACACACACACACACACACACACACACACACACACACACACACGCACGCACACACACCTACCTATTACCTGTCCATCCATGGTCCGCAGTCCAAACATATTCTTCTATTTGAATTTCATGTGCAATTGCACACCTGTACACTCACACACACACCTCTTTCATGTCTGTTCTTGGTCTGCAGTCCAGATTTCTTCCTGTATTCAAATTGCGCTCATGTGGAAGATGAAGACGTAAACAGGCTGGACAGATGCAACAGGCATGTGCGAATAGATGCAAAGGCCATTCTTAAAGAAGAATGCCCTTTAATAATATACATATATATTTTTTTTATTAAAAAAAATAATAATCCCTGTTCAGTGAACCCTCTCCCAGCCAGTGGGTGTCACCTCCCACCCAGCGGGCCCTTGTTGACTGCCTTGGTTGCCTACTGCTGGATCCAGCTCTGTGTCTGCTGCACGTTGGTATATTTATAGAAGAAAAAATATATGTTCAATGGAGAGTGTTTAGATGTAGACAGCCTTCAGTATTAGATGAGAGGACATAGAGAGACACTGTATTTGCAGTTTATAACAAAGTCAGTGAATTTCAAAGTACTCACTATAGTCAAAGTTAAAAAAATGACTCAAAATTTCACTGCAAGAACGCATATATTCCAACACCACTAAGTGCTTTCACCTCCAAAATGAATTTAGACATTTTCAGAATTACTGACTAAATGAACCAAGCTATATAAGCATAAAACCATTCAAGCCATGTGATAAGTAAGGATCGATAAGAATGTTAAAATATTTAATTACATTCAACCTAAAATCACATGTTTTCCTGTATTTAAAAGTCCCAATTATAATAAACATTTGATATTAGTACAGTCGTTAATGCCTGGAATTATATAAAAACAGAGTCATATTAGCCAGGTTAATGCATACTGTTGTTGTTGTCTTTCGGCTTTTTCTGGTTAGGGGTCGCCACAGCGGAACTCTGGTCCGCTAATGATTGGCAGTAGATTTTCATGAACACCGAGGTGCCAGCTTGACGTTCAACCTTCAGCAAAGGCATGCCCATTTACGCATGTCTTTTGAACGCCCACCCAACTGCGAGGAGGACATGCAGACACCACACAGAAGGCACTCCCCGCATTCCAGCCGAGAATCGAACGGGAGAACCTCTTGCTGTGAGGCAACAACGCTACCACTGCACCATCGTGGCTATACAGTTCCTAAATAGGGTATTAGTAAGAGTCTTGTTCTTGATAATACAGAAACAAAGACAGCAAGTTCACCTAAAATGGCTTCTTAAATCCAATATTATCCACAAACAGGTTTTGGTCCAAAGCTCGATCTCTGTTTAATAAAACAAATAAACAAACAAACAAAAGTGGAATAAAAGTCCCTTAGAATCCACATGATAAGCGCTTTCGATAAAATCTTCTTCAGATCGTGATGTAGAAATGGAACTAATGTTCATTTTAAATAGTATACCTCTATAGCCATCCAATCCATGTATACTAAGAAGTTCCTTTCAACCAATCCTTTACAATGTAACCCCACCTTATTTGCATATGTAACTTCAAGCACTTCCGTTTCCCGCCTTTTTGGATGTCAATCATATGCAAATCAAGCTATACACTCATCCTATCAGCGGATTCAAATAAGTAAATAATGGTGGATCCTGATGCCTATTTGCTTCCAAGCATCTTTTAGGCTCTTCCCTTCATAGGAGGTGTAATCAAAGAATTTAAATTCAGTAGTGTGCCATTCAAATAGTATACACAAAGAAAAGATAATGGTAGCCAGTCTCTCAAAATCTTCATTTCACCTCATTTGCATATACGGCGTCAAGTGCTTTCTTTTTCAAACACAGATCAACAAAATGCAGATAAAGTTTCTTATTAGCGATTCTATATTTAAGTATCAAACTTGAACAAAAATCAAGTAATGGTACCATTACATATTGTTTCAACTCTTTACATATGAGCACTTTTCAGAATTTCCTTATGGTATACAAATTGTCTATGAATGGTCATGTGTAGTTACAACCCTAGCCACACGTATCATCATTCATCACAACAATTGCAAGAAGCGTATATAGGCGCTTTTCAATAATTTCTTTATAGTATGCAGAGTATCTATAAGTGCTTCTATGTAGATACAATCCTGGTCACACACATCATCACTTATCGCAGCGATCATGAAAGCAGAATGTATTGATGTCATCATACCCAAGAATAAATAAACGTATCTATCTATAGCCATACACTAGGGAAGCATTTCCCTCCATAGAGGCCCCTCAGTATCTCTTAAACAGTGCACAGAGCTACTTTAATTTATTGCAGATAAGCATGTTTCCAAAAAGGTGTCCCAATTATCATGATGGCAAATACAAAAGCGAACTCCTACAATAAAGTCTTCGCCATTATATGTGATTTAGGAAATTTCATGAAAGGATTTCTATTGAAATGAACAAGATAATGACTGTGTTTCCGTTAAGCAAAACAGTTATCTGGCAAAACTTTGAATGAAAAAGGTCATTATTTTGAAAGGATCATTGGTATCCTTTTTGACTCTGCTAATATTTACCTAGATATGAACAAGTGGTGCAGAAATAGCCTTCTTATAAATTTGAGTTGGAATGCTAAGGCATCATAAATGTATGTGACAACTTGCAACATAATTTTTTAATCTCAAGGTTATTCCAGCAATGAATGAATACCCCATGTAGGTTCCATAAAGGACTTTAACACTACATTTATTTTTCAACAACAAGACTTCAAATGCAGATGTAAGCTCAGTTAAAATGAAAATAACTTCAACTTGTTTTCTTAAGGCATATTTCTAGGTTGAGTACTTCCTTTCTTTACATTGGGTCTTCTGAGTTTCAACACTGGTTTTAATGGGATAATACTGTTTAAACCTGGGGGGTGATCAGCCCTCAGGTTGATTATCCATTTGGTCTCTCTTAACTCAGCTGAATTCTCAATATCACCTTTCCTTGGTCCGATGAGAATATTTTCAATTACTTTATATACAAACGTATGTCCTTTGTTCACATCAATATGACAAGCTAATGCAATGCATATTTTATAAAGATATTTGAGATAACAAGATCATATAGTATAAACATGTGTATTTACCAGTAAGTTGCACATAGAGAATCATGAAAGAAATATCAGAAAGAAATGTCAGTACATAGAGGACAGTAGATTAGTACATGATTAACGGCTAGCCAGGAGTGTTACAGAAGCATAGCCAGTGCTGAGTGAGGTGTTCTTTGAGAAGTTGCTTAAGGGTATGGTTATCTGGGTTAGTTAAGATATGCTGGGGTAGTTGGTTCCAGTATCTGGTTACTTTATTGGAGAAGAGGGAGTTGCCAAATAGTTATGGGACTTAGTAACCTTGAGCATTAGTTCAGATGATCTGATTGATCTGAGATTAGAATTCAGTTGTGCCAAGTTGATAAGGGCTGGACAGTGGTTGGGTTTGTGGATGATGCTGTGGGCAGTGGTTATCTGATTAAGAGACAGCAGGTTGGGAAGTTCAAGCCAGTGTAGTTTTTGAAGAGTGCTAAAGTGATGGGTCCTGTTTGCTTGGTTTGTGGAAAATGTAGCTATTTTGTTATAGCAAGTCTCTAGTATATTTAAGTCAGACTTGCGCAGGTTGGTAAATATCTGTGAGCAGTAGAGGAGTGTAGATAGGAGGTGAGATCTGGCTGTGGGTAATCTGGCATTGGCGGTAAGGTAGGGTTTGGCCCTGTAGAGGACACCAAGTTTGATGTGAACTTTTTTGATTGTGAGAGATATGTGCTTGTCAGATGTTAGACTGTCATCTATTAGGACACCAAGGAGTTTGGTTTGGTTTACTAGCTCAGTTAGAGGAATAGATGAAGAGAGCGGGCACATTGATTTTGGATTTTTTGTCGTTAAAGATCATTAGCTTGGTTTTATTTGGGTTAAGAAAGAGCTGTTGGTCTTTAAGGTATTTCTCTATACTTTCAAAAGATGTTTGTTTGTTTTCAAGTATTTTGGGATGTGCGGGGGAAGAGCATAAAAGATACACATTGTCAGCATTTTGAATAACCGAGGCTGATTGGATTGCCAAACTGAGTTTGTTGGTGTATATAATAAAAAGAGGAGGGCCAAGGATGGACCCCTGTGGGACTCCAACAGGTATGGGCAGAAAAGGGGAGAGTTTGCTATTCCATTTTGGTGCCTGCTGACAATTTGTAAGGTAGCTTAGAAACCATGTTAGTGAGGAAGAACTGAGGTGGCGAGGGTGTTAAGTAGCCATTGATGGGATACAGTGTCGAAGGCTTTGGACATATCCAGGAATATACTAGAGACAAGTTGACCATCATTTTTGAGGAGGTTAATAGAATTTGTAAAATTTGTAAGAGCTGTGGAAGTAATGTGTTTTGGTCAGAAACTGTGTTGAGAAGTGGATAGGAGGTTGTTCTGAATGAAATGGTCGAGGAGTTGTTGATGAATACATTTTTGTAAGATTTTGTCTAATGGAGAGAGAATGGCAATGAGTCGGTAGTTTGAGAGGTCTTTTGATGGGCCACCTTTGTGCAGGGGGGGTAGTATGCGATATTTTCCAAAGGAGGGGGACATGTTCAGTGATGGAGCAGTTGATTAGGATGGATATAGGATAGATGATAGAGTTAGCAGCAATTCTTAAGAAGTCATATGGGAGATGATCAGCTGCCACGCTACTGGGTTTTAATTTTGATAGGAATATTTTGATGTAGCTGGTTTGTATGGGCAGATGTGGTTAGGGTTAGTGCAGGTGGGTAGTGTAACCTTGATGTAGCTAGTTTGTATGGGCAGATGTGGTTAGGGTTAGTACAGGTGGGTAGTGTAAGCGTCTGGTCAGGACTGTTGTTTAGGAATGAGTTTATGGAATTGATGAGGTGAAAATTACATTGGGATACTAGGAATTCAAAGGTGCTTGTGGTGGAAGGTGGATGGGACAGAGGTTCTGCCCCAATTGAGGAGGTAGTTGATATTTTGCCAAAATATTTTTGGATTGTTTATGTGCTTCAGCTGGTATGATTGAAAGTAAGAATTATTGCTGCAGTTAATTTTTTTAGCTTGGTTCCTTAGTTGTTGGTAGGAAGTGAAGTTTTCTGCAGTTCTGGAGCTTTGGTAGGTTGACCAAGCTCTATCCCTCTGTTTAAGTAGTGTTTTGATGTTGTTTGTTAGCCAGAGTAGTAACTTGGATTTGGAATGTATTTTCCTGGTGGGACCAAGGTTATTTAGAATATTAAGGAAAGTGTCATTGGAGTATTGTACAGTGAGGTCTAGTTGTAGGTATTTTAGAGGTGATCAATCACAGTGTTGTAGTAGGGAATTAAATATGCATGGGGAGAAGCTTTTTTTTGCTATGAATGTATTTGAAAACTACATTGGAGAGAGAGTGGATTTTTTTCTTAGGAGAAAAGTGGGAGCGTAGTCACTGAAAGAGTCAAGGAGGCAACCGGCTTGGTGGCTAAGGTTGGGCTTATTTGTATTCAGTCTAGTATAGATTCTTTCCTGGAGTGTTTGTTGATTCTTGTAGAGGAGCTTATGGTTTGGAAGAAATTACAAATATTTATGAAACTGTTTGAGTTGTCAGAGGAGCAGGATAGCCAATCTAAGTTAAAGTCACTTAGTACTATTGTTTCTTGGTTAAATGAGGAGGATGCCCAGAATAACAGGTTTTCAATGATGGGTTGATTTTTTTCCAGGGGGTAGATAGGTGGCAATTATTATTATAGATTTATGTGGATTTATTTAAAGCTGGGCAGTAAGGATTTCTGCATCTGATAGATCTGAAGGTGTGCAGCTTAGATTTTCAACCCTGAGAGAGTCTTTAAACATGATAGCAATGCCTCCACACCATTTTGTTTAGCATGTCATGCTTAATGATGTTATAGCCATTGGTATGTATCTCCTCAACATTAATATGGAGTATAACCAGATCTCACTAATAACTGCTATGTTAGGATTGTATGTGGCAAGGGCTGTATGGAATTTGCTTTTTTTTCCTATGCTTCTGAGGTTGAAATTTGTTATGGGTAGGTCTGATTTGGAATTTTTAAGGCATGGCTGGTGGGAAGTTGAGTTGATAGGTGAAGTGGATGGGGGTGCTGGAGGACAGGGTGCATGTTGTTGTTTGGGCCCTGGGTTGGGATGTATGTCAGCTTGGAGTTTGATTTGTGCTAATGAATGTAGAAGTAATGTGAGTTTGAGTTTGATTACTTGTGTGGGATATAATTTAGGATTGGTTGATAAGGTAGGGGTATGGATGTATTTGTATGAGAAGAGAAGACTATTGGAAGCATTATAGAGATAAAAACAGATCTGCAGGTGAGGATTTGGAAGAGAGTGGTGTGTCAAGATGTGGAGTGTAGGAGAGGGTAGGCATATTATTTTTTTTTATTTTTTTATTTATTTTTATTTAACATTTGTTGACCGGGAAAGTCCGCTAGGTTCCACAGATACTGTTTTCAGCGGATGCCCGAGGAGAAATGCTCCAGAAGCATATTACATTATGTGAATGAAAGGAAGTAAATTGGGTGATTAGATCTAGGGTATAGAGTAGGAGAGCCTCAATGAGGAGAGTTCTGATTAGGGACATAGTGAAGGGGACGAATAGTCAGGATAAAACCTGATGGTTTGGTCTTGGAGTAACAGTGGAGGGGTGAGTGCAGTTTGAAAGTGAAGGATGTGGGTGGGTGTGTAATTGGAGCTAGAGGTAGTGGACTGGAATGTGGGTGGGGGGGAATGATAATTGGCTATGAGAGTGATGGTTTAGGCAGATGCTATGGGATTGGTTAATGACTTAGAAGGGCATGGATAGAGTTATGCTATATATTTAAGGAAAGTGGAGGTGTGTGGGAATGGGAAGTAGCGTAGAGGAGCGGAGTGAGCCTGAGTGTAGCAAGGTGAATGGGGTAGTTTGGACCTTGCTGCCGAGGTTGCCAAGAAAAAAAAAAAAAAACAATCATCCTGGAGTGTCATCAGGTCAGTGGACAAAAGATTAGATTTATACTAAGCAAATTTCTGTTAGCAATGGGAAATTTTTTTTTTTTGAATTCTGGTGTTTTTACTTTGTTTAAGGCTTAATACCAGTTATAACAGAAACCTACACTCAATGAAATGGGTGTGAGGGTCTACATTGGCTTTCAGGGGTGTGCACACCACTTACTAGTATTGTTATTTTAAAACAAAAATGTGAATAGCTGCTATATTTAGGGAAACATTACATATATTGCAGAACAGCAATTCTACACTGTGTGTCTTCATCTGAGTTGAGTTGCTTGTGGCTGGGTGTGTTTTCTTTTTTTCATTTACACAGGACTCAGATGTAGAGATCTGACTGGTGAGAAAAAGGCTAGGGTGAATTGCAGAGTGACAATTCTGCACTGTGTGTCTTCAGCTGAGTTGGGTTACTTGTGGCTGGGTGTGTTTTCTTTTGTTTTATTCACCACACAGGACTTATTGTGCTTAGAGAATGGGATGTCGGTAAAACTGTGTTTTGCTTCCTTTATTTTTTTTACTATATTTTTCAAAGTTGCTGTAGTATATGTAAGTGGTGTTGAATTTTGTATCCAAAATATAACATTTTAAAAAAAATATCTAGATATTTACTTCAGTTTTTGTTCCATTATTCCTAAAATGTGTGGTTTGCTGCCAGTCATTGGGTATTGAAGTCACTAAATGATGAAATACATCTGACTTTCAGAGTTTATTTCCTTCAGAAAATTTATGTCAACACAAATCCTGTTATTTAAGCTACTTTGTAATTTTATAAGAATAATATTTAAAATGTGTTCCTATTTTGAGCCTTTGTTTCCCCTTTATTTTAGGCTTTATCCAGATTTCTTGAGCTCAGAGGTTAAGAGACATGCAAACCTCTTTACTGCTGCTGCCACTGGTCCATTGATCAAATCATATTATTCAAGTAACTTTGTGATTTTTATAACAGCAATATTTAAAATATGTTCCTATTTTGAGCCTTTGTTCCCCCTTTATTTTAGGCTTTATCCAAATATCCTGATCTAAGAGGTCAAGAGGTATGAACGCCTCTTAACAGCTGCTGCTGCCAGTGCTCAATTGCTTTCACTCTTTACTTTCCTTCTCACTCACACACACACCTTGCTTTTATGCATGCAAGCACAAATATGCTCAGACACTGAAAGACACACACTTTTCTACTTCATTTAGTTGTTAAACTTGCTAAACAGCAAAAGTGCTGCTTAACGAGTGTAAAATAACAGCTTTATCGATCTCGCTGTAACTAACATACACGCATACACTCACATAGTCATAAATATGCACACTTATTTTTAATTTTTATATATATATATATATATATATATATATATATATATATATATATATATATATGTATTTTACACTTGCTAAACAGCAAAAGCACTGCTTAGCAAACATAAAATAATGCCGACCTTTAAGGTACTTTCAGGATGCGCTCCCCGGCACCTTGATGTTCTGCAGTGAAGCAGCAGACTCATTTTTCAGTGAGCATTACTTGTAGATTAACACCCTGTTAGAGAACATTTGTTCTGCAATCAGGGTGCCAATCTACAGTCACACATTCTCTAAAAGGCAGTAAGATTAACTACTATGCCACTGTACTGCCCTTGGACACACTAACTTTGTAAAAATATTTTGTCCTATGCTACTCATTCACCATGCCGATCTCATGTAAAAGTGGGAAGAGCAGTGATGACAATGACTCTTTCTACATGCTTGAGGTACACACTATGCTCCTGAACTCTTCTGAGGTCTAATCAAATACGTGACATCATCACCATTGTTCCAGACTAGGTACAGTGTTCCAGTAGTAGACTGACTAGTTGGAAGACTTAACAACATGTTCTTCCCACCATAGCCAGTCTAACCACTGTCTGGATTCACTTAGAAGGTAAGCGTTCTTGTGTTTTAGATATTCATTAACCTCCTGCAAAACGTCATTTTTTTCAGAATGTTACTATTTAGTGACCAAGTGAAAATCTTACTGTCATAATTCCATTTTTGGTTAGGGTTAATGCCAAGTGATATATTTGAATGATCAAATATAGATCTGGCCTCATGGGCAAAATTGGCAATTTTAGTCGAGAAAGCATCTGAGATTGGGTAATAATAAATCCTAGACAAAACTTTATGTAAGGCCGAATAGAAAGTGAATTTATTAGACTCCCTGTCAATCTCAGATATTAAAAAAGGGTCAACTAAATTAAAACTATTCATCAAATCTTGAATAGAAGCAGTTATTTGGGTAGGCTGTTTTCTGTTCTTATTCGAGCTATCATTTGATGGATCAATAAGAGCGTTCCAGTCGCCACCAATAATGAAGAAATGATCATGGTATGGAAGTAGCAGATTATGTATTTCCTGGATGAACAAATGTTGGTCTGAACATGGACTATACACATTCAAAAACAAAATCGGGGACTTAACTTGTGGGTATGAGCAAGTGAATAAACACCATCTTCCATTCGAATCCTAGTGAATTCCTAGTGAATGTTTTACCCATTCAGAAGTAGGGTACTTGTTACAATAACTGCTTGTCTATAAATCAAAACTTGTTGTTAACTGTTTGTATTAATTTAGAATGTACTTTGCTTTCTTTTTCTTGGTTTGATGTACTTTACAAGTTCCTTATCTTGTATTTATTTTCATTTCTTTTTTGTAAAAGTTTTAAAACTAATAAAAATATTTTTGAAAAAAAAAAAGTGATCTTGTGATGCAGACTGTTAGTTATGTTGTGTCCTTGCTAGCATGAAGAGTGAAAATATACTGCATAAATAGCAATGGTGGGTGCAAGAGGTTACTTGAATGGGAAAAGAGTAAATGTATATTTCAGGGACAATGGGTATCCCCTTCAAAGGAAGATTCCCTGCAGAATAAGATATCTTCATATCTTCATGCCATGACAGCATAGAGATATTCCCATTGACGTTATTCAGCTAGTGCTTCCCCATCATCTACAGGACCAGCTTAGTGTTGCAGCACAAGAGGCTGTGCCCATAACTGGCTGACTGTGGAAGTGCTAACTAGTCTTCATACTGTTGTGTTTCCTGCATTAGAGACACTGACTGTAGAAACAATTAGTCTCCATGATATCTGGACTCGTGACATAGAGACATAAATCCTTTACTATGCCCCAGAAGACCTATATTTGACTAGTGGTGTAGATGCTGGAGGAATTAGATGGGGGGGATAGATGTCAGTGGCTGATGCCATCTTGACCATCCAGGTGCAAGGGACACTGCATAGGCTCACAGTGATAGTAGTATTAAACAGCTGGTGAGGTCCACACTTCCAGTGGTAAACCATTTGGTCGGGACGTTGAACATGTATAGAAGGTGTTATGCACCTCCCACAGGCAGTGATTGTGGAGCTCATAAAGTTGTTGTGGAATGGAAGGGGGTTAACACACACTCCCTGACAGCAGTATGATGCAGTACCAGCATCCTTAATCGCCTCACAGGCCTCAGACATGGATTTGATTGAGCAGCAGCGAGGCTAAGCTGGGTTCTAGTAGACCTGTTGAATAAGGAGAGGAATGGATGGCAGCTGATGGTAAGCTGCAGGGAGGGGGGAACAATGAAGATATAAAGTTAAACTTCAACACAGCAACTGTGTTACCTGGTCAACAAGCACTGTCCTTAAATCACTGGTTGTGGAGATGACAATAAGTCTTTATATGGACAATGGGTAAAAGGTAGTATTTCTAAATTGCTAGCTGTGGAGATACTAATTGGGCATCAGAGAAAAGCCTGCATTTCCTGCTATATCTCCTAAATGTCATACTTTCCGAAGTATGTTTCACATTTTTTTGCATTACAGTCAGAACAGTGAAGGCAGTTTAATGTAATCAACAGTAATATTGTAAAGCACAACTTTATAATTATCAAGGATGGTTTGCACTTCAAAAATATAAACAATGCTGTACTTGATTACACTGTTTTAAACTTCCATTTTCAAATTGTGGGAGGAGAGGCTGGACTTGTGGGAGGAGAGGCTGGACTCTGCCCTTCTGAGCTGGGAATTTCTGGTTAAAGGCTTATAGTGCCTGCATATTTGAACTGTTTCTTACTGAAATTGGTACACCTTGTTTGCTGTAGCATAGACTAGATCCAGGCCTGCTGAATCTAGCTTTGTTTGTATGCTTGTTGTTTGTTTGCTTGTTATTTCCCTGAAACGCTAATTCCACCTAAAACGTGGCTTTTCAGTGCTTCTGTGGATCCCTAGTGATATCTGCATTGCTTACTGTACTTATTTCCTTGTTTCACTTGAAATAAAGTTAATGTTTGTCATTTTTGCATTTATGTTACCTGTAACACATTACATTTAAGTTACCTGGCACTTGCTCACTAAGTCAGCACTAAAAAATTAAAAGCACTACACCCTCACAAACTCCCCTTGAGTACCTTGTTCCCCATTGGCCCTTTTTTCAATTATAAAGGAATTCCCAATACTATTCTAGCATGTCCAAAGGTCAGTTGTCAATCTCCTCTCCAGTCCAGCTGGTGAATCTGGGAATCTTGAGGCAATGTTACAACTGCCTCATGTACACAGACAACCCTCTCCTCCTCCCAACAAATTCCAACACATGTGAGAAATGCAACCATATAGCCAAACTGGAGGCTAAGCTCTCTCAACTCAGTACTGGCGTAACCAGTCAGGAGGAGAAGGAAACCACACTCACTACAATTCCAGTCTCACATAGACCTACCACGACAGCAAACCAAACACATAAACACACAAAAACATACTCGGAGGCTCTAAATAAAAATCTGCCTAAGCAGCAGAGACCTCCAAAGCAGACACCTAAGCAACCGCTACCCCAAAACAAAACACATGCAACACATAGCTCACAAAGCCAGTGTGCTGAACAGTCACAGCCCTTAAGGCTAAACAACACACCTGATACACTTGTACTAGGTGACTCTATCGTCAGGCACACAGACATCCCGCTTATCAGGCTGAACAAGGAAAAGGTAACGGTGAGCTGCCTGTCGGGCACTAGGATCCACCACATAACCATAACACAAGCACTCAGGTCACTCCAAGGCAAGTACAAATATGACTCAGTCATTGTCCATGCTGGTGTGAATGACCTGAGACATACCTCCCTGGACTACATGAAAAGAGACATAGAGGAGCTCTCTGAGCATGTAGCCCAGGCCAGTATGACCCTGACCTTGAGTAGCATCTTACCCTCACCAAGAATGATGCCACAATATGAAGACAAGATGATCAATTTCAACAATTGGCTTAAGTATTGGTGTCATTCAAAGGGGATCCAATGCCTGTCAGCCTGGGATGACATGCTCGACAAGCCACAATGCTTCGCTAGGGACGGCTTGCACCTGTCACCCCTGGGCTTTTGGATATTGGCAAAGGCTCTTGCTACCCCCATAGTGCCTTTTTAGGCAAGGCTCAAAAGACAAACCCACCACCATAGGTATCACAAGGGATAAGAAACTAAGAGTAATGCTACTCAATGCCAGAAGTCTAAACCTCAAGATGCATGCACTCGAAACTCTCCTTAGCATGGAGAACATCGATATCTGTGCAGTAACAGAAACCTGGTTCAAGGCTCCTGAGAGCAGCCCAGCACTACCAGGCTATACCTCATACCATGCTTTTCGGCTCCAAAACTTGGACCGAACCACAAAAGGAGGGGGAGTATCAATAGTCGTCAAAGATGCCCACACCTCCAGGTTGGTGGCATAGCACAAAGCATCAGAGACTATCCATGTGCAACAAACAGTGGGTAAAACTGCCTTTCAGTTTATAGCCTGCTACAGACCACCCTCCCAAACCCAGGAACCCCACTCGGCCTTCCTGAGAACACTGGAAAATATGAAGGTCTCTCTAAACACCATTATATTGGGTGACTTCAACTACCCAAACATAGACTGGGAGCATTACTCTAGCTCCAACACCCTATCCCAAATGTTCCTAGAATTTATAAACTCAAATGCTATGGAATAACTTGTTACCACTCCCACAAGAGGGGAAAACATACTGGACCTGATCATCACCAACATGGGGACTCTATGCTCCAGACCAGAAGTGTATCCCTCACTGGTAAGATCAGACCATAAACTAATCTCACTGGATATTCACATCCCGACCCCACCCCCTGCCCAGAAAACCACAGTGAAAAACTTCTCTAAAGCAAATTTCACACTCCTCAAAACCGAGGTGGAATCCTTCAAAGCCCCCGGGCCTGTGGAAAATATGGCCCAGACTGCAAAATCCTTTATAAATGCATTCTATGAACACCTTCAGGAATGCATAGATCATGCAATCCCAAATAAAACCAAGACCCAATCCTCCAAAGGCAGATGTCCTGTCTGGTGGACCCCAGCCATAAACAAACTATACAATAGAAGGAGGAAGCTACTACATGATAGAGCAAAATCCCATAAAGGGAAGGCATCTCTGATCAGTATTAGCAAAAAACTATGGGCACTCATAAAATCGTCTAAGGCCAGCTTAGAGAGAAAAATTGTACAGGACACTAAGGATAATCACAAGGCTTTCTTTAGTTATGTTAGGAACCTGGGTGGGAATTCCCAGATATGCTCAGAATTAGTCCAAAATGACAAAAAATACACCGAACCCACAGACATTGCCAACATCCTAGCTGACAGGTTCAGCGCAAACTCCCCCCTCCACCAAAAGGGCAAATATCTATCCCAGCAGAGTGCTTCCCCCCTGACATCTCAGATGCTCAGGTAAGAGCCGTCCTCTCCAAAGCAAAAAAGACAGCATCAATGGGACCAGACGGTGTCCCGGGCTGCGTCCTACATGAACTCCAAGAAGAGCTAAACCCAAACATAAACTACTGTTCAATCTCAGCCTTACTACAGCATATGTACCCAAAGAGTGGTGTACAGCAACAGTGGTCCCTCTCCACAAAGGTGGTGCCTCAACAGATCCTGGAAACTATCGTCCCATAAGCCTGACTAGCTTGGTCTGCAAAGCTATGGAAAGGATCATCATGGACCTCATAAATAAAGATATTGGGGACCTACAGACACTGGATCCTACCCAGTTCGGCTTTGTTAAGGGCAGATCCTGCCTCTTAAACCTGGTTGATTTCTTTGAAACAGTCACCAAGGCCATTGACAAGGGGAAGGTGGTCCACACAGCCTACCTAGACCTCGCAAAAGCCTTCGATACAATACCCACTCAGGCATTATAGATAAGCTCACCAGCTTAAATATAAACCCCTATGTCACTAGATGGGTTGCAAACTGGCTCAAGGACAGAACCCACATGGTTAGAATTGCTGGAGCCATGTTAGACTCCAAACCAGTTACAAGTGGCATCCCACAAGGCTCAGTCCTGGGACCTCTCTTGTTCGGTATATATTTCTCGGAGGTACAGGCCAACATGGAAGGACTGTGGCTGACCAAGTTCGCAGATGACTGCAAACTGGGCACCATAATCGACTCTCCAGCCAACACAAGCATCCTCCAAAAGGGCCTCATAGAAACAGACAACTGGTGCCAGAGCCATGGCCTCAAGCTAAACGCCAAAAAGTGTATAGTCATCCCCTTTGGCAAAAACAAATTACCACATAGGTGGTAATCCATTAAGTACAGAAGAAGTAATTAGGGACCTGGGGACCCAAGTTGATAGCAATCTCTCATTTGACAACCACGTGGCCAAAGTGGTTAGAAAAACATTTTATATAGCCCACCTAATCATGAAGGGATTCACATCTAGATCAGGGGAGGTCATCGTGCCTCTTTACTCATCCCTCATCAGGCCCATAATTGAGTACAATGCCCCTTTTGGGATGTACCTTACCAGACACCTGCAGCAACTGGAAAGACCCCAAAAGTACCTCACCAAGAGGATCAAAGGGCTCAAACAGATGCCATATGCTGCCCGGTTAAAGAAACTCCAGCTCTACTCAGTGGCATACCGCCTGTTCAGAGGCGATCTGTGCCTGACATATAAAGCCATGTCCAACCTGGAATTAATGGACATGCTGCACCTCAGAAAATCCAAATCCCATGGTGCTACGCCGAGAGACTTGAACCTCAGCACTGAAATAAATAGGACATGCTGGAGGGACAGATTCATAACCCAGAGGCTCTCTTCACTCTGGAATAAAATCCCAGTCCAGGTTAGGCAGAGTCCCTCATTGACTCTCTTCAAGAGGAATCTTGATGAGTGGATGGGAGATCGTAGGTTTACCCCAGGTATCACTTCTGTGTCACTGTTAGACAGAGGCACAGTATACTAACCTCGAAAAAGGGCATAGCAAAATTAATTTAAAATGGGTGGCGAAAGCCAAACACACTCTGGCTAGGGTTATAAATGCCCTAGGGCAGATAGCCTAGTATGAACCTATGAACCTATGAACCTATGAAATTTGATCATCTGACATGTACTTTGTCCAGCTGTCACAAATTCCCCTGGGATTAATTAACAATTGTGTAGTCACTGTGCTACAACTACATGATATAATTGTGGAATCGCTTGATGAACAGCAGCGCTGATCAAATATGCATGTTGCTCATCACACCTATACATTTGCAAGCACCTTTTCATAGCCAGCAACAGTGTTTGTGGCCATGGAAAGGTGCTTGCAAGCACGAACACAGCATGAAAACAAAATAGCTCGTGTATAGGCAATGGTCACTTCTGAACGCTCGTTGTAGCCCAGACATATTAAGGGCAAGTACATTGAAATAATACTGAAGGAGGTTAAGTAAAATGGGAAAATTAGTACTCCAAATTGTCTTATACTGAGTAATTAATGTTGAAGGTAAAGTGTTTACCGTGTACTCATATCCTACAGGCATATATGATGAAAGTATATAAGAATTATTTTTGACATAAATTCCGCAGTACTGATGTAATGAAAATTAATATCAATGATAATCCTGCAGTTATGCACATAAATAAATAAAAACGGACATGCTAATTAATGATGTGATAGGGACATAAAGATGCAGTGTAACAAATGGGAGAGAAAATATGACATACATATTAATTAAATGCTGACCTGAGATAACATCAAGGACAGAAGATACTTTATGGGATGAATGCATACAATACAGTTATTGCATATAAGATGTTTATACATGGAATTTATGTAAGCAAGCTGGCACCACTGGTGTATTATTGACCTAGATCTACTTTAGTAGATTGAATTAACAGAAGACATAACTGAGATGAGAAGACCAAAATTTTAAAACAGTGCCAGTGTACAAGATCATAACTTAGAACATTGCACTACTAAATGCAGATCTTGGTGCAGTGAGTATCAGGAAATCTACCCTTTTCCTCACTGTAGTGTGATCTTGGAATTGTTATATATAATATTTGTTAACCCTACCCATGCTTAAAGTACTCCCTCTAATACAAACAAGATTTCTTACTATAGGCAGTAACTGTGGTCATTAAAGCCAGCATTTGAATGCTAGAACTGTCCATCTCTTAAATCACTCAATGTACTTTCAGACTGTTTGGTAAGTCTATTCTCCCTGACACATCCTCAGTAGATGTGCATCAAAGAGGAGAGAATGTGAAAGCTGATTGCTCCTACAGGCAGAGTAATTATAGACACATGCAAGCCGTTAGCAGGGAACACATCTCAGTGCTCATCCTTGCATTGCTAGGGCATGTGAATGTAATCGTGTAGGTCAACAATTCATAATATACAAACTGAAAAATAACTCATGTGGCATTCATTAGCATAATTTTAGAAATGCAAGTATGGCTATGACAAAACAAAGAGCAAGGTTCAATACTTTACCCTGCAAGTGACGCAAACATGGAGCTTTTGGGAGTGTCTTGACTGGATGATCGCAGCACTGAGCAGGATCCTCACAATAATTTAGTTAAGTGCAGAACAGTATACTCACTAACAGACTTGGAGTATGTTTGGCTATGTCCTATCGGTAGCTGTCTCTCCTGACAGAATCATCACTCCACTTCAAAGGGATCTCATGCTGATGAGCAGCTCAGCTGTAAGACTCAACAGCAACAGCACTGATAAAATAAATCAGAGTGCTGAGCTTTCCATCTCCTAGCAGAACTGTCCCTGCCTTACAAATCTGGGCACTGATGGGGTCAGACACATTCCATTCCTGTCCATGTATATGAGTTAGTGACCACATTATGTGACTTGTTGACGTGTATTTGGCATTCTGTATAGTGCCTTACTAGCTGGAAGGAAAAGGATTATCCATATATGAATGGCTGAAATTGTTAATGCGCATAGAGGCCAAATGTGAATAACAATAGAAACTGAGGGGGAGTGATAATGGCTTCAAGAACTAATTTTGGTCTCCTTGACAGAACCAAAAAAAAGAATAAATCTAAAAAAAAAAAAACTGGAAGAGGAGCTCCTCTGTCTTCCTAAAGATTGTAAAAAAGTTGGCCTGCTACAAAAGATCTAAACTTATGCATAACTTTATGAAACTAATTTGTTCAGACAGCTACCAAAGTCTGCATTAATAACAATAATGTGCTGACCTTTTTTTCTGTTTTCTTTCTCATAGTTTGTATAGCTTATAGCACATCTTAAGAAAGAACAGCATGACCCAAAAAGCATTTGTTTGCTTCTAGCATGTCTTACATTAGTATGCTTTGACTGTGCTCAGCATAGTTTCACTTTTAGTGAAATATGACATCTGTTTAAGGATAACTACATAACTTCTTGGACTAAGATTAAAGTGTAGCAATTAAAGCAGAACCATCATAAATACAAAAATATGTTATTGCTAAAAAGATGCAATACCACATAACAAGGCTGTTTCTATCATTGACAAGGTACTTTATATACAGTTATTTCTTACAGTACCAGCTTTGCATAGTGAATTGGCCAGCAGGTGGCCTTACATGCTAACAAATATGCCCCAATAATTCCCTTATCTGAGTTGATGGTTATCTCAATCTCTAGCCATAGGCCTCAGCCCCCACCCCAGTACAGATGACAGATTAAGAATCACATATCCTTTTGAGGTGAATCCAACTTTGGAAATTGTCTTTCAGGTCAGTCATTACTGAATTGTGCCACATGACTGACTGAAAAGCACTTAAAATATTTTTATTTTTATTTGGTTTACAAGTCAGAAGCCCTGGGTTGTAATCATAGCCAGCTTTAGTCAACAGGGAACCGTGTGTTCACTAGGGGCCCCCAACCTCAGCCAGTTATCTTATCTTGGTATTTTGTAATATGCCTGTGTGGTTATTACTTCTTTCATTTTCATCACAGTTAAACCTTATATGTAGGTGTGTACAGGAGGTCATCATAGCTTGTGTTTGGGCTGAGAGCCATGTTGTCATTGTTTCTTTTACTTTCTTCACAGACGTCAGAGGTGTACAAAGAAGGTTATTATCGCTTGTGAGGGGCAGTATATTGTCTCGGAGCAACAACATAGAATACATTACTCTAATATTTATTTTTTCACTTCTCTCACAATCACCTTGATTATAATTTCTGTTGAAGTCTTCATTTGATGAAAAATGTGTGAAAAAAACTATAAAATGCAATTCAGATCATATAGAAAGTTAGAACTTATTGAAAAAGCTGAAGAGTAAGGTAAAATGTGAGGAAAGGAAGGAAAACGTAATGTTCATGATGTGGGAGCCCAAGATGGCAGGAAACAGAGGGGAGAACTGGAGGTTTGGGGGCTGAAACAGTAGGCCTAGGGCACTATTTCACTTAAGTCCAGACTTGTACATAGAATTGTTGTAATGTATCACTGTTACAACTAAATGTCAGTAACTGTAAATGCCCCTTTGTGAGATGGTCCAACACAGTGTGGTACACAGGCCTGTCTTAACTTGAGTATTGTAGCTACAGGTCAGTCTGTGCATACTACTCCTAAAAGTTTGCAGCATAAACTAAAAGGTTGCTTTGTAGGGATGGCAGTGACAGATGATACTTAGAATGGAAGTGCCTAGGAGGACCCGGACTTGGCATTTGCTGGGGGGGGGCCTCCAAAATGCTAACACCAGTCTGGCTGTAATGAGCCATAGTCTGCAACTTGTGTGGTTTGTTCAGAGGAATATCTGACTTTCCCAGTCTGGCTAGGCCTTCATGCTACTAAATACAATGTAAAAATGAACAGATATCAGTCTTCTGCTGACTGCTGTAATCATAATCAATTTATTAGCCTACCACCGAGTCCTGACACACAGCAGAAAATAGTGCCACATGCAGATTTCATACAAAGTTCTTGGTTAGCTCAGCTCATTGAGCTAAACAATCAAGCAAAATCACAACAGGTGGATATACTCAGATTACAGCAGTTTACATCTCTTCACCTTTCAGACTCCGCTTTACATAAAACACTACAAAATAGGTTCCCTAAAGGTGCACGTAACAATAGAACAATTCTAGGTCATCTGAATATAAATATTATTGGAAAAGATTGTCTTCCTCTAAACAAAATGTTGCAGCAACTTAGCATGTTTCAAATAAGAAAGGCCCCTACTCAAACCAATATAAGAACTGTTTCTAGCTCCACATTTGCCCTAATATTAAGTAGTACATAGAACACTCTGAAACACTCCCCAGTGCTCTGAATGACCATTCCCCTATTAAATCTGTTGTTCAATCAGAACATATTAAAAAAACTCAAACAATTGAAGCAAGAGCTTTCCTCAGTAATAAGTTGACATATCTCAAGACCCTGTTCATTTACTATGAATTGCCTTCCCATCATATACATAATGACCAATCCCACCTCTGCTTTACACTTTTGCAGTTCAAAACTGAGAACAATTCAGGATACACTGTACCCCATACAAAAACAAGAAGGCTTAGATCACAGAGCTGCCCATGGCTTACAGTGGATATTAAAGACAAAATTAATGCCTGAAATGTTAGCAGGGATATTTGAAAAAGTAATCTACACAATATGTAGCTACACCAGACATGTCTGAGTTTAAGACAAGAAACAAGAATTGCAAACAATACTGCAAAATGCCCATTCATTAAATAGAAACAGGAATAATCTGGTTTGGAAAGAAATAAAATACTTAACAGGGGCATTAAATATCTCTTAAACTAAAAAAAATGAACCAAAAGCATTGAACCACTCCACTTTTGCCCTCTTTCTGCAGTTCACAATAACTGACATACTATAACCTTTCCAAAGAATGAGAACCATTATCCCCTGATTTATACCCTCTAGCCCATTATATAGCAACCTTTCACTTTTCTGAAATTTTAGTAAAAAAGACAAAGTCCTTTCTAAACAAACAACAATTCAGGATGCAAATTCAGCAAATGTCAGGTTCCTAGATAAGTACTAGGGTAGCTGCCCTTGAAGGCCATTTATGCCTAGGCAATTTCTCTTTTTGTGCTTAAAATAACCTATCCCATGTAACTATAGATTGGCCTTAACCATCCCATAGTCGATAATTATATATTACCCCTAATGAGAATAACTGGGATCGTACCATAGATAATTTGAGGAGGCCCATGCATGGGGTAAAGCACTTAGGAGCTGCCTCTTCCCATTAGTAATTCAGGGGGGCAATTATGGGGTAAATTTTCTGTTTCCCATCCATATATCTAAGATGCAGTTGAAAATAGACAGGAATGAACTTTGTTTTGTGGATTGGGAGTCTGTTCTGCAGCAGTGGTATCCTCTGTGAAATACAACTGTCTCTCCAAACTGTTCTGTTGATGTTACAGAAGAGGTTTACATCCATAGATAGAGTATTTTTGATGCCATTTGACTTTTTAGTGTGCAGTGAATCCATCAGTAATGATTTGGAGGATGCCTTGCATGCCAGACACAGGTCACATCTTAGCAGTCTGTGGAACACTCAGTATAATGGCACAGGTCACCTCTTAGCAGTCTGTGGGACACTCAGTATAGTGACATGGCTTTGAGTCACTTCATGTAGGTCATGATCAGAGCTTGCATCCTTTTAGTAAGGTAGGTCTCTGGGCATTCCAGTTGTTGCATATGTCTAGACAGGCACACAGAAGGAGGCATTATATTCAATGACTGGCCTAATGAGGGCTGAGTAAAGATGGGCAATGACATTCCTAAATCTAGGCACAATCCATTTGTTTATAAGCTGTGCAATATAGAAGGACTTTTTACAACAACAGACATACATTGGTTAAAAGTTAGGTCACAGTCCAAATAAGTTGGCAAATCCTGAATAACTGGGTCATCTCTTAGGAGAATATTCTGAATGTGATAGTTTCCTGGGATAGATGACTTCCCAAACAATGTAATAATGGATTTTTGGCATTTAGTTTAAGACCATGATTTTGGTACCAGTTATTTATTTGACAGAAACCTTCCTGCAGGATGGCTAAGTCATTTGGGGATTCAGTGACTGCTCCTAGCTTACAGTTATCTGCAAACATAGTCAGACAAAGCATTTGGTACTGGCTTTTACTTCAGAAAAGTAGATGCCAAGCAGGAGAGGTCCCGACATAGAACCTGAGGGACTCCAGTGGTGACTGGCCTCTTTGTGGAGGTAACTTCCTCTGTTTTGATTATCTGTGTCATATCTGTTAGCAAAATGGCAAAACAGTGGGTGACACAGGGTTTCTTCCCAGTTTATTTAGCTTTTCTACTATGCCTGAATGGGGAATTGTGTCAAAAACTTTGGCCAGGTCAAGGTATGCGGTGTGTACCATTTTGCCTTCATCCATTGCTTTGGAGACCTTTTAAAAAAATCCAACAGGTTGAGTAAGCATGACCTGGCCTTGATAAACCCAAACTGAGACAGGTCCAGTGTTTGAAGGTTTTTCCATTGCTCTGTATATGAAGCTGGTCAGACTTATGGACGTACAGTGCATCTGCAAGTCAAACAATATGAAAAATAGTCATTCCAGGGACCTAAATCTCTTCTGCAACTCAAACAGAATGGTTTGGAAAGACAGGTGCATCACTCAGAGGTTACCTCTACTCTGGAACAGACTTTCCATCCATGTAAAGCAAAGTTAATCACTGTTCCTATTCAAGCATAACAAGGGTTTATGGATGGGAACTAGAAATGTTACCCCTGGGACTTTTCTCTGTACTACTTATGATCAGTGGCAGTACCTGAATGCCCTTTCCTACAGTATGGCCACTATAAATACTCAGTGGTATTACCATAGAAGCAACCACTAACTCAACCAGAATTAAGCTCTGTCATATGGGTTGTACAGAAATATAGATCTTGGAATTGAATAAGGATAGTTTCAACTATTAGGATATTCCGCTAAGCTGAAAATGGCCAACAGGGGATGTTATCATAGCATTCACCTATGAATCTATGCAATGCAGTAGCCTAGTTAATGCCCTAGTGCATTCACTTGGTATAGCTGATGATGCTTTAAGTAATGACAAATTTAGTCATATCACCTTCATAGACTTTGCAGTGCCTTTTATTTGTTATACACAAATTAATGATGGACCATTTTAGGCAGAAAAGTTTTTATGCATGTTTGCTAAGATGGCTAATCAGGTACATAGTTTGCAGTACCATATTACTGTATCTGACAACTGTTTTTCCATTTTGAAAAATTGTTGTACTTAAATATCATTTCCCAGTATTACTTATCTGACCACTACATTTCTTCCTGTGCTAATACACTGCAAGCATGCCATTTACTGGTAGCTTATAAAATGTTGTACGGAGGCAGTTGCAGACATATGAAAGATAAAATTACTGGTTTATTTAAGGATGGGCATTCTTCTGAAAACATTTATCTTGAGGTTGTTTGGACAGCATGTGACAAGGGAGTAAAATCTTGTGCTGTGTTTCCTTCTCACATCTGGAATGGCCTGACTTACACAGGCAATGAAGTCTCACTAAGTGCTTTTGTCTGGGCTAAATTTTTTTTGTTTTGTTTTGTTTAAGTAAAAAGGTTTCTATGTTTTTACTTTTTTAAATAAGAACATTTCTCTCTCTTCTACTGCTGTATATAAAGTATTATGTGTTTTGGTACTCTGGCTTGCAGTAGTCCTTCATGTTTCTAATGTTCTCCATTAGCATTAGTACAATTTATTTTGAATCTCTGTGTATGATTTTAATGTTCTTAAGCAGTGTTCTTCCCCAAGTAATTTACTGATAAACTCATATCAGAGAGCTTTTTCAATTAAGAAAGTTTTTTTTCTCAGTTAAGAAAGTAAAATTAATAAGAAACAAGCTCACTTCACGAGTGGTAAGGCAAAGTATTTGAGTGGGTGGTACAAGTGATGTAACACTGATTGTGACTGGAGCAAGACTGACATAATTAATTCATAATTGCTGCAAAATGTGACCTGATTAATGCGGTGCCTTACCAGAAGTGAAATGCTGAAGAACAAACTGAAGGTAAAGGCTATGTAGTCTGGAAGCCTGCATATTGATGGAAGGATTCCTTGCCTTAAGAAACTGATAGTTCCTTATGTCTCTCCTCTTATCAATAAAATGTCAAATTTCTGGGAAATAGCTGGTACCTTGGGGGTGGGGGTGTCTAACTTTCAAAACCTTTGTTATTAATTATTACTCACATCTCCCATTGAGGAATACTTGATTAGGACTATGGAGCACAGGAAGCCTCTCTGATTATTTTTTGAGATACTGTATGTCACAACCGTCTTTCACTGCATTTATATAGCTTGTATTCTCATAGACAGAACTACACTGATATCCTGATATATATCCTGAAATTAAATCCCCCGGATTCACGAATCCTCCGTGTAAGACTAAATAAGTCTTACTCGGAGGCTGCAGTTGAACGGTATGATGTCAGCATGCAATGAATATTCATGAGGGCACCCTGACTCATCCCCAACTCTAACATGGACCGTGCAGGCAAGCAGGGGGCATGTCTGACTGCCGAGCAGTGTAAAGGTCCATGCCCCTGCAAGTGTGTGAAATGTAAAATGTCAACACACAAGATCAAGTCCGCTCAAATGTCCATGTACCCAACACCACACTCCCTGACATTGTAAACCCCCAGCACAGTTATAAAAAGTAAAACATTATTATATATTTTTTTCTAATTCTCGATATAGCTGCCCGTATTTGCGAGTGTGTGCGCGGGTGTGCCCATTGCTTAGCTGCAGTCAGCAATGTCAACATGGAAGAGCATAATAAGGAATGTGTATGCAAATTATGCCAAATAGTAATAGCATAGTGGTAGAGCGTTCGCACAAAGAGAAGGCATTCACGGTTCGAGTCCCACCACTCCCCTTCCTATTTGATGTTCAAAATGAGTATATGATCTAAGTCCTGACAGATATGATAAAACTTTTACTAAAAAGCATTGAAATGGCTTATGTATCAGTGAACAAAATGTAAAGTTATAAAGGAACCTGACATATAATTGTCCTCAGTTAAGCAGCACTTTACCCAGCGCAATGTAGTTGCCCATAGCTAAATTGCACTTTACCCAGCGCAATATAGTTGCCCATAGCTAAATCATGCTTTACCCAGCACAATGTAGTTGCCCATAGCTAAATCATGCTTTACCCAGAGCAATCTGTTTGCGCCGAGGTGCGCGCCGCATCAACCAGCACACCGTCGGGCAACGTGGAGCAACGTAGAGCAAAGTTGCTTAAACACAACCATGCCCCCTAACCTGTCTGGACAGTAGTAAAATAAAAAGCAATGACAAGTGTCAAACCCAGGACACTGTACACCATAATCAAAGTACTGAACCACTAAGCCACGACAGCTTAGGGTAAACATCCAGTGTTAATATCTATATACTTAGAAATGGTAGATTAACCATTGCTAAGCAGGTCTGCAGTCAACTGAGAATTTTCAAAAATGGCCAATCACAAAAATGTGCGCGAAATGTGGCATATTTAAGCTCCATAGGCGGGAATACTCACCATAACTGATTGTAGCCCACAACTGCAGTTAGAATGTCAGGTGCTGGAGAGGGAAGCCGCTTCCGAGCGCAATTCTGGGGCATCGAGGAGTCAAAATATATGTTTTGGCTCCTAGTCCATCGTCATGAGTCTCGACTCCTGTAGGGCCAGTTCCAAGGAACAGAGTATAAGGCAGAGGTTTGGAACCGGTTGGCTCATGAACTCACCAGTGCCACAGGCATCCCTAGGACTGGTGAGCAGGTCTGTCACCACCATGCAGACCTGAAGAGATGGAAGCAGGACCTTCTGAACCAATGGATCCAGGAGGCCCGTCATATGCAGGATGTCCCACTACTAAGTAGGTAGCCATGGAATGCAGTATGTAAGACATGCTAATATAGTCTAAATAATGGATAGGTATGTCTCAATATCCCTTCATTTACTTCACAGCTGCAGGTGTTCGTGCTATGAATCAGCAAGCCTATGCAGATAGGCTGCTAAGGCTGCGCCACCAGGCAGGTTAGTAATTATTCTGCATGTATTGTTATATAATATATGTGAGAGAGCATGAAAAAAGTGTTGTATCCCAATAATACAGCTAGAAAATGCCCTGAATAAATAATCTGCATGTACTGTTATATAACAAAAGTCAGAGATCCAGAAATAGAATGTACTAACCCAGTAATAAAGGTGAAATAAGTCTGGAATACAATCTCTGCATATACTGTCATGTAATATAAGTGAGCGAGCCTGAAAAAGAGTGTTGTAATCTATCAATAAAGGTATAATATATCCTAAATAGGTCTTCCGTATGCACTGTAATATCAAATAAAGGAGAGAGGCTGTAGGAAAGAGTGTTCAATGTAATTAATAAAGGTATAATACTTGGAGTGTGTCTGTGTCACTTACTTTGAAATGTTGTTGTACCCTTGCATTAAATAAATAGTACTGCTGTATTAAGTGCTGTCAACCAGCAGTTGTGCAGATACATATGAAGTGGATGAAGGAAGTGCCAGTAGCCGTGAAGCATATAACATTTATTCCCTGAATAAATTCTCTGCATGTACTGTTACATAACATAAGTCAGAGAGCCAGTAATAGAGTGTAGTAACCCATTAATAAAGGTAAAATAAGTCTTGAATACTATCACTGCATGTACTGTCAGTTAATATGAGTGAGCGAGCCTGAAAAAGAGTGTTGTAACTGATCAATAAAGGTATAATATGTCCTGAATAGGTCGTCTGTATGCACTGTAATATCAAATAAAGGAGAGAGCCTGTATAAAAGAGTGTTCAATGTAATTAATAAAGGTATAATACTTGGAGTGTGTCTGTGTCACTTACTGTGAAATGTTGTTGTACCCTTGCAGTAAATAAATAGAACTGCTGTATCAAGTGCTGTCAACCCCACAGTTGTGCAGTCCCATATAAAGTGGATCAGGGAAGTGCCAGTAGCTGTGAAGCATATAACAGTTCTCAAAAGTTGTTAAATGGCTGTCATGCATAGGTAAATCTGGCACACAAGTATCTTGTCAAGGTGTTCCCCAGAAATGTGAGTGAGCTACATGAAATGCATGGTTCTGTAGAACATAAGTGAAAATGTCACGTGAACACATTCAGATATGTAGAGACATACATATAAAAATAAAATACAAGTACGTAGCAGTAACATCTGCATCTTGGACAGTTAGTTTGTCAGGTATATAATGAAATAGCCAAACCCATTACACAATCTAATGCATATTGCCTAGTGTAATTATACATGTAGGGGATATACACCTGCAGTCAATAGGAATGTAGTGTAGAGTAAATGTACTAATAAGATGTTAATGGAGGTTTCTATTTTACACCCTACTCCATGTGCATAAACAATGCAATTCCACACATCAATGGGTATGTGTAATCTAAAATAATCTGTTGGGACATATGTCCTATTGTTCTATAAAAATCTGCACTTACATTGATGCATGTGCCCTGTACAAACACCACAATCTTGGTGGCCTGTTGCCACCAATCATCCCTGCATGCTGTTGGAATGTCCACTGTTGTTCAAAATATGCATGTGTTATGCTTGCTGTTCAACTGTTGTTACCCTGGTGTGTTGGGTTAATGGGAATATTACTGCATGCTGTTACAACTAATTTGGAATGCTGTTGTCTATGTTGTAATTAAACACACCTAATCACAGAACGTATGGGAAGGCCGGTGCCAGTGGACCCTCCTGTCCCTCCTCAGCTGGCGATTGCACCTGGCACCAGCAGGTCTGGTGCCCAGCCCAGGCTACCCTCCTCCATTGACCCTGTGCCACCTTCGGGTGGAAGCGCTGCAGGGGATGGGGCTCATCCCCCCTGCAAGCATGGGCGGAGCAGGGCTACCTGTCACCCTCCGAAGAGTCCGGGTTGTGGTGCATAGGGAGATCCAGCGTTTAGTCGCTGATCCCCTACGCCAGCTCAAGGCGAGAGTGGCGTGACTCACAGGTGAGCCTGCCCCTCCTACGCAGCCCCCAGCACAGCGACCATCAGGTGTGTGAAGGTTCAGTGGTGACTGCCCATGGGTGGGGATTTCAGTCCTACTGTTACCATCTGTGGGCTCATGGGCTTGCGATTTCCAAACATCCATCACCATCAATTGTGTTCACCCACCCCATGTGTCATACTCCGCCCCTGTATGCATCTTGTTTGTCTTGTCTGTTGACCTCCCCAACCTACCTCCCCAAATAAACCTACTTCCTCAACCTCACTTTCCACTCTCCCCTGAAAAAAAGGAGGGGGGCAATCTGTACCCACAAAAACATTACGCCCCATACATAGCTGCCCATTTCGCACACATGTCCACTGGACATGTAAACTGATAATTAAAATTGGCAGTACAACATACTTAGTTGTCCTCACCCCTCTCTCAGGAGTGGAAGGTTCCAAATTTCACTCCAAATTTTCTACATATGCACAGCTGTTGCTTTTAAAGAAATGGGCAGCTATGGACCTTCCCTACACCCGTCCTACACATCCTGAGCTTGTGTACCTACTGTCTTTCCCTCTTTGTGCCCCCTTTTTCACCACTTTCCTATCTCCCCATTTTCTTTTCTTTCAAAGAAATTAGCGCGGGGTTTAGTGGGAGTAAGCACTTTTAAGCAGTAGTAAGTGGCTTTAAGCGAGTGTGCGCATGTGTGCGCTTAGCTAAGCCTTGCTAAGCATCACGCAAACCCGTGCAAACCCACTTACAACTGCTTAAAAGTGCCTTAGTCACTGTGTGTCAGAGTCCTTGTTCTGCTCAGCCGCAAAATAAAATACCAGTGTCAGTCTCGAACCCCAGACATTGGACACATTAGACTGTATGAAGTACCACTAAGTCACAACAGATATACAATAACTTGTTGCTGCAAAGAATATATCATGCATTACAATGAGTGAATGTAAAGGAAAAATAGGAAGGCCATAACACAAAGCTTGTTCTCTGGATCTTTATCAGCAATAGTTGTGGGATTGCATTACATGAGTGTGATGTGAGAAGCAGACAATCAAGCAGAAAATAATGTTACAGAGGCACTTTACAACCCTCACACAGTATCATAGCAGGACAAACACTGGCATATCTGAGTAGGGCAGAGGCCAGACCTCTTAACTCAGTCACCTTTCCATGGATGTCCCTGATTGTGAAACATATTTAGCTGTGTCCCTCAGAATCCCTCAGAAAAGTACTGACATCAGTCAGAAAGGTGGGCTATTGCACAATGAAAACTGACAATAACAACAGTAGACACCACTTGTATGTCATAAAAGGAGTACTAATCCATATGCACTGCTTCACTGAAGTCTACACCTACTGACCCTATTCTGTGTAAGGTGTACCTCACTTTCAAATACCTATCCCTGACTCCATGCAAAGATGTATCTGAGCGTTCCATAGGTCCGGCAGAGGCAGAAACACACAGGCATATTGGCTATACTGCTGTTACACACTCTGCAAATAGCTTTGTTAGGACCTCCCCAAGCATACCCTTATGTAGGAGTATAACACAGAAATACCAATGGATGTAGGCATGTACTGGTAGCAACTGACTGGAACAATGCTATTGTAACAGTGCTGAAAACACCTGTGAGTTGCACAGACAAAGAATGACAGTGTAACCTCTGGCTACCATCTGTGTAGGTTCACAGTTGGGAACTATGCAGACAGATGACCTGCCCTGATAAACTCACAGGTACACACCAATCCTGCAAGTCCAGTAATATAATATTCACACATTAATGCATAATGCTCTCCGTATGTAAGCATCCCCCCCCAATTAAAAGATGCATGTGCGTTTAGGGTCTACCAAGTGTGAAGGTAGGCATACTGAGTACAGGAATTGTCCAGTTGTCCTGCGAACCCTGTGCTAATGTCAACACTAAAAAACACAAACCCTGCAGAAGTCATTACATTAATATTCCCAGTATGACAGTTCACAAACAGTTCATGTGGCAAGAGAATATGTCTCAATAACTACATTTGTATGGCAGTTAATTATATGAGTAGAAAATAAACTACATAGTCACATAAATGTTGTGTAAGCATCACAGAACTGATTATCAATTTAGTATTGTTTACACCAGTGTTAATTCAAAACATGGATTGTCCACACATCTGCCAGTTGGCTGATGTGTGTGGTACTGGCAGCATGTGTCGGTGAGTGGATGTTACGTGTGTGATGTGTGCAGTACAGATTTCAAGGTGTACATTCGTGAACATGGTGTAGGTGCACTGTTTGCATGTATGTGCATGGTGGGCACATGGGAAGGGTGACATGCCCTGTATTACACAGTGTTAATACTTCATATTTCCTATTGGTGTCCAATATGCACATATGTCACAACTTGGGTACACATGTGTGTATGACATGGTATGACACTATGCTGTGGGTGATACTGTTGATATTGGTCATTGGTTAGCATTCCGGTAGTGTCCATAACCTCAGCAGCCTGAGTTTAACCAATTGTTAGATGATGTCTTGACAACTGACACACAGCTGTAGGATACATAATAGCATTAGAAATTTCCAGTATTGTACTATACCAGTTACCAGTGGTAATGACCACCACACATTCCCGTGACCACTCCTGTTTGGCATGTGTCCGTCATAGATACAAGCAGACACACTGGGGATATGTATGTCCACATCTGGTGATGCATACAGTGGCCTACAAAGCATTCCCCGGGTTAGACACTTCTCCTCCACAAGGGTATCATACAGAGAAATACCTGTTGACAAACCAATGTTGTGAAGCTATGAGACAACAATAGCATAGTCGTCCACATTTACTACACATAGTATCCTGATAGTGCCACATTGGTCATAGCACACAACATGTAGCAGGGGTACCGATGTGTACAGCCACATGTGATTTAATCTGGCCTTTGATGTACACATTCCCAAAGCTATGCTGATGTCCCTCAGTGTATCACATAAGCAATAACGGGTCTGTATGCATATCCATGAAGTTGTTGTATACCTACAATGATTGGCCATTATTGACAGACTGTGTTGTGTTCGAACATTTGTGTCATATGCCACAGGCATACACCCACACTCACACTATTCTTTAACAACTGTCATGTGTGTGTGTGACACAGATGACCTAGGGCACAGCTCACTACAGTGGCTGGACTTGTCACATACATACTTATGTGAGCTACTGTCCAAGAAGCAGCAGCAACAACTGTCAATGGTAACAGATGTAGTCATGTTGACAGCAGGCTTCACACCTATGAAGTGAATAAGGTCACATGTACATATATGTCTTGGCCACACAGTTACCAATGTAGGTCACATGTACATATGTGTATTTGCCACACAGATACCTGCAGTGTGCAATGCACATTCTGTTGTTTTACTGATATGTCATACAGTAGTACAAGCAAAACCCACAACACATTGCTCAACAGTGTCACACACACACACACTCAGCAATTGCAGGATTCAGACCCCTACCTACCTATGTCATGATACTAGACAGATATGCATTACCACAACGCTCCTTATGCTTTACTGGGAATTTTAATTTTCACTGCTGTATTTGTGGGATACTGACATCATCAAACTGGCTAAAGGGAAATTCACGCCTTTAAATGTGTTTCCACAGTCTACAAAAAGGCCACTCCACTCATAGGATTAGACACACACCCCCCCAAACTCAGCATTTGCAGGATTCAACCCCCTACCTAACTATGTTATGACACTAGGGCAATAAGCATTTACACGACACGCTATATACTTTACTTGGAGCATTCATTTCCAAAGATGTATTTGTGGGATACTGACATCATCACACTTGGCAAAGAGGAATTCACCTCTTCTAATGTGTTTTCACAGTCTCCAAAAAGGCCACTCCTCTCAAAGAAAATCACACACGCACACACACTCAGCAATTGCAGGATTCAAACCCCTACCTAACTATGTTATGATACAAACAGATACGCATTAACATGACATGCTATATGCTTTACTGTGTGGTTTCTATTCTCCTGCTATATTTGTAGGATGCTGACATCATCAGACTTGACATGGTAATGTGTGTGCACTTAGTTTTATGCAATATCAGGAATGAACCTTGTGGGTCAGCAGGTGTGAACAGCTTGTACAGGAATCCACAATTCATAGCTTGGGTGATGTATCTGTGGACAAATTGCCATTCCTTCATATGACAATGCATATTTATGCACAGATTGTTTGTTTTGTGGATACAACATGTGTCTGTGATGTTGATAAAGGGCTATTCAAAGTCTATGTGGGATGTGTGTTGCTCTTTTCAGTGATGTATGTCCTGGGTGGCTGCCTTGAAAACAATCTAGCAGGTTTGGGGAACATAATCTGCTCATTAACATACCACAGATGTTTGGGTTGTGTGTTTGTGGGATTACAATAGTTCTGACCCTGACTGCATTCATGATGGACTCCATGGCCTAGCAGTTCAGACTTCATAGGCTTATATGACTATAGTTCCCATGGTCTGTTGTGCACCAACACTTGTGGGGTGTGCCATATGTTGCTGTAACACATTCAACAGTGTAAGATCCTGTAGAGAGTGTGAGGCTCAACAGACTGTTCAGGTGCAGGGTCTGTTTGTTCTGTTGTTCACTTATGACACATATGGGGAAACAATGTTATCCATGTGATGGGATTCATACGGCATTGGGAGGAGCAGTTTACACATTCTACATGTGAAATCTCCTGGTATGATGATAGTGCCTTTTGTCACTGGGAGGTGGGTATGTATGTATGGGCCTGTCTGACAGGATGTCGACATAGTCAGTCAGGTACAGTTGACCCTCACTCAGGACATATATGACTGGACATTGCTATTTCTGACATGGCTGAAGGAAGTGTAATAGTTCTGTCTGTACTCCTTCGCGGATAATCTTTCCAAAGCAACGACAAACCTGAGCAATAAACCCCTGTTATAATCTATTATTAACTTAACACACTACTGATCCTTTGTGATCAGTCAACAGTGTATGTCATCATTATATCCTGTCCAGCTGGTGCATATTGGAATTTTAACGCATTGTTACAACTACCTTATGTACACAGAGAAACCTGTCCTCCTACAAACAAACTCAGATATATGTGAGAGATGCAACTGTATAGACAGACAGGAGGCTGAGCTCTCCCAAGACGTGACTGGCACAATCTATCAGGTGGTGGCGGTAACCACACACACCACAAATCCAGTCTCACATGGACCTATGACGACAGCAAACCAAATACATTACCACACAAACACATACTCGGAGCCTCTAAATATACTCTGCCTAAGCAGCAGTGACATCCAAAGCAGACACCCAAACAACTGCTAACCCAGAACTATACACACATATCACATAGTTCACAATGTCAGTGTGCTACACAGTCACTGCCCTTAGGCCTACACAACACACCTAATACACTTGTAATAGGTGACTGTAATTGTCGGTCACACTGACATCCCACTCACCAGGCTGAACAAGGAGAAGGCCACTTTGTGCTGTCTGTCAGGTGCCAGGATCTGCCACATGACACATGCACTCTTGTCAGTCCACTGCAAGTACAAATATGGCTCCATCATTGACCATGCTGGTGTGTAAACCCTCAGACGTTCCTCCTTGGACTACATGACAAGAGACATAGAGGAGCTCTCTGATCATGTAGCCCAGGCCAGTATGACCCTGACCTTGTGTAGCATCTTACCCTCACCAAGAATTATGGCACAGTATACAGACTAACTGATCACTTTTAACAGTTGGCTAAGATATTGGTGTCATTCACAGGGGATCCAGTGTCTGTCAGCCTGGGATTACATGCTCGACATGCCACGTAGATTTGCTATGGACACCATGCACCTGTCACCCCTAGGTTTTCACAGACTGGCTAAGGGTCTTGCCACACCCATAGTGGCTGTTTGAAGTGAGGCTCAGAAGACAAGACCACCTCCATAGACATTACAGGGTAAAGGAAACGGAGAGTAATGCTGCTCAACCACAGATGTATAACTCTCAGAATGCATGCACTCAGGACTCACATCAGTATGGAGACTGTCGATATATGTGCAGTAACAGACACTTGGTTCAGGCTCCCAAAAGCACACCAGCACTATCAGGTTTTACTTCATACCATGCTTTTCGGACACAAGACTCGGACCGGCCTACAACAATGGGAGAGTATCCATATACATCACACATACACACACCTCTGGGTTGGTAGCACTGCACAAAGCATCGCTGAACATACATGTGCAACTGACAGTGGGCCAAACTGCATTTCAGTTTGTAGACTGCTACAAACCACACTCCCAAAATTGGGAACAACACTCGGTATTCCTGGGAACGCTGGGGAATGTGAAGGTCTCTCCAAACACCATTATATTGTGTGAATTCATATACACAAACATTGACTGTGAATACTACTCAAGCACTGACACCCTCGCAGAACAGTTGCTAGGATTTATAGACTCTAATGCTATGGCAGAACTGGTCACCACAACCACAGGTGGGTAAAACATTTGGGACCTGATCATCACCAATATGGAGACTCTATGTTCCACACCAGAGGTATACCCCTCATTGTTAATGTCAGAACATACATTCATCTCACTGGACATACATATCCCATACACACACACATCCTAGGTGATCTCAGTGAAGTACTTCTCATAAGCAAACGTCACACTTATACAAACCGAGGTGGTATCCGTCAAAGACCCTGGGACAGTGTTAAGTACGGCTCAGACCACTTAATCCTTTACAAACCCATTCTATGGACAACTACTGGAATGCATGGATCGTGCTATCCCAGATAACTACATGACTCACTCCTCCAAAGGCAGGGGACCTGTCTGGTGGACCACGGCCATTAATGAGCTATACAAGGACAGGAGGAGGCTACTACATGATAGAGCACAGTCCCAATCAGGAAGGCATCTCTGATCAGTACTATGGAATAGCTATGATCACTTGTTGATTCATCTAAGGGCCACTTCCAATGGACACTTGCAACAGACACCATGGACAATCTCAAGGCCTTCTTTAGTTATGTTAGGGACCTGGGTGGGAACTCACAGATATGCTGTGAGTTACTGCATAATGACAAAACATACAGTGAACCCACTAACATTGCTTACATCCTGGCAAACAGGTTCAGTGGAAATGTTTCCCCCACATCCCCCCTGCGGTGCACATGTCCATCCCAACAGGGTGTAGCCTCCCTGACATCACAGATGAACAGGTGAGTGCTGCCCTCTCCATAGCAGACAACACAGCATCAATGGGAACAGACAGTGTCCCGGACTGCAGCTTACAGGCGATTCATGACAAACTTCACACTCACATTATGTCACTGTTCAATATCAGAGTTACTACAGGATATGTACCCAAGGAATGGCGTACAGCAACAGTGTTCCTGCTCCACAGTGATGGTGCCACAATGGACCCTGGACAATATCGCACCATATGCCTAACTATCCTGGTCTGCTAAGCTATTGAGCGTATCGTCATGGAACACATACACATAGACATTGTGAACCGACAGACACTGGATACTACACCATTTGGCTTTGTTGTGGGCAGATCTTGCCTCTTGCACCTGTTTGATGTCTTTAAACAGTTTTTCCACCCAGCCTACCTGGAGCTCACACAACAGTTCAACACAATACCCCACTCGGCCATTATACATAAGCTCACCGGATTCAATATCTACACATATGTCACAAGATGGATTGCTAACTGGATCATGGAAAGCACACACATTGTCAGTATTGCAGGTGCCATGTCTGATTATACACCACTTACACATGGCATCTCATGGGGCTCAGTCCTGGGACCTCTCTTGTTCCGTATATATTTATCAGACGTACTGGCTAACACAGGAGGAATATGGCTGACCATGTTCGCAGATGCAAACTGTGTGCTAAAATTGACTCTCCAGCTGGCACAATCATCCTCAAAACGGGTCTCACAGAGATGGATAACTGGTGCCAGAGCCATGGCCTGCAGCTACCTTCTATCAGATGCATAGTCATCACCTTTGGTAATAACAACGTGCCCACACATTACCACATAGGTGATGATACATCACGTACGGTGTATGTGATTTGTGATTTGGGGACATGAATAGTTAGTACTCTCACCTTTAACATTCACATTGCCAATGTTGTTGGACACACCTTCTATATAGCCCACCTTATCCTGTAGGGTTTTACATCTAGATCAGGTGGGGTCATTGTGCCCCTATACTCATCAGGCCCATGCTTGGATACATTGCCCCATTTCAGATGTACCTTACTCAACACCTGCAGCAACTGTAATGTCCACAAATATACCTAACCAAGTGGATCTAGGGACTCACACAGATGTTATGCGCAGTTTGCCTATGGTGACTCCAGCTCTCCTCAGTTGCTTACTGCCTACTTGGATGTGATCTGTGCCTGTTGTTTGAAGCCATGTCCATCACAGCATTGATGGACAGGCTCAACCTCAGGATATCAAAGTCCCTTACAGCTACACGCTCCAGGGACAGGAACATCAGCACTGATGTTAATAGGACATGCTGGAGGGGCAGATTCCCATCCCAGAGGCTACACTCTTTCGGGAATGGATCACAGTCCCATATATACAGAGAGCCACACTGACCACCTACAGTTGACATCTTGTCAGGTGGATGGGTGATCGTATGTTTAGCCCTGGGATATGTTCTGGGTCCCTGCAAGACAGTGGCAGAATGAAATTGAACATATGTGGGATATCTTGTGTGACCTACTATTCACAGGTACAGTCTACTAATCTAGCAGGGTTGCAAAAGCCAAACACACTGTGGCTAGGCTTATACATGCCCTAGGACAGATAGCCTAGTGTCAACCTCTGAACCTATGGTAATGTTTGTGATGCACATTGTTCATTGAAGGTACTGATTGCAGGTTTTGTTTCTTCTTTGCTTTCCCACTTTCGATGAACAACCTAAGTATCTCCATAACATATTTGTTTATGACAGGGTTCCACTATATTATATATGTGTCTGTTGTCATATAACTGTATGCACAAGGCGGATTGGTGAGTAGTGTGAGGCTCCTGGGTTGACACATGCAACTGACGGATATGTGTGGCCCACTGCTGTACTCAGACATGGCCTAAGTGTATGAGCATGCCCAGTTCGGACTTTCACTGTTTTGTTGCCTGACATTTGTCTCATTTATTCAAGTGTGTGAGCATGCCCAGTGTGACCTTGCAGTATATTGCTGTCTGAGGTCCACTACATTTGTTGATCTGTGTGAACATTACCGATATTAACATTTATACTATATGTGTGTTGAATATCAGGTTCTATTCTTACTGCAGGCCTCACCTTTGTGTCTTAACTCGACAGGGATTACACTATGCCTGCAAGGTTTCCATGAGCTACTTTCCATAAACTTATCAACATTTCTTCATACAAACTGACCACTGAGATACTGTCATGGTTTAGTGGTTCTGTACTATGACTATAGTGTACAGTATTCTGGGTTCAAGGACTGTCACTGTTTCATATTTTCATACTGGGAAGAACACACTGCTTCAGGAACAGTGAAGCAAATATGACCATTTTTACCTGCTTTTGCTGAACTATGCCCAAATTTGACCAAACTTGCACAACATTGCTCAATGTTAACCAACATTGCTGAACAGTGCCCAGTATTGCTCAACATTGCCTGAAGTTTTGCTACTTAGTGTGTGAAATTTTGTTTACATATACTAAATAGTGGTGAGAGCTGTTTAGCACTGCTTTATATTGCTTAACACATGGCAATCATGCCTCAGGTGGTGCTGCAGGGCTGCCAATGTTGGATGCACATTTTACACTCCCTATACATGTTTGTTAACAGGTAGTGTCAAGTTAGGCATTCCTTTTACTATATGTGCGAGTCGGAGAGCGGTATCATTTCCAGGGTTCCTACTGAGCCAGTGTATATGCTATGCATTGCCTCTTTGCCAAGGCCAAAGCATACTGGGCATGCCTCCTTCTGCCTACTGGGGCAGGCTCAGGTTGTTCCTCCTCTGAGTCACGCTCTGCCTGTGATTGCCTTGGCAATGGTGGGGGGCTGTTGTGCCCGGCCCTATGCTGCTCCTGCTGCAACTGTTTTCGCAGGATCATATTGTGTAGCATAGCACATATCATGACTATTTGGGTACATGTAGTTGGTGAGTACTGCAAGGCTCTACCAGATGTGTCCAGGCACCGCAACCGTGACTGGAGCAGCCCAAACACATGCTCAATTACATTTCATGTTTGTGTGTGTGCCTCATTAAGGTGTTCCTGTTCAGGTGTGTGTGCATTTCTGATGGGTGTCATCAGCCACGGCTCAAGTGCATATCCAGCATCCCCCACTAGGTGACCATGAGGGATGTCCCCATTGGCAAATGTCTGGTACAGCTGTGTCAGATGCCAGATATGGGAGTCATGGTAGCTTCCAGGGCAGCCAGCACACACATTCATTATTATGCCCTGGGCATCACACATGACCTGGCAGTTGATGGAGGGGTAACCCTTGCGGTTATAGTAGACCCTACCCCACTCACCAGCTGGTGCTTTGATGTGAATGTGCGTGCAGTCTATTGTACCCACTACCTCAGGGTATTCCGCTATTTTCTGGCCAATACCTCATGGGAATTGGGGAAATATACATGATCACCGACATGTGCTGACATGGCATTCAGGAACTGGTGCAGTACCCTGGATGCTGATGACTGTGAAATCGCCATCATATCACCAGTTGGTCTCTGGAAGGTACCTGTTGCTAGTATTCTTAGGCCAACACATACCTTGGTTTCCACTGGGATGGGTTCCCCTCTGTTGGTTCTGTGTGTGAGGCATGGCCTGCACAGTTCAACAATTTGCTGCATGAGGTCTCTGTCCACTCTATAGCACTCCACTATCTCCAGCTCATGTAGCCCCTGGTAGGTTACTCTGGGCCTGTACACTCTTCTCCGTCTCCTCATTGTGGGTTGCTCAGCAGCATTTGCAATGTCACCACCCTCAGCATGTTGCATATATCGCCTTATAACAGCAATGGCAGACCTTAATATTTCTTTGTCTCAGTAAAGCTTTTCAGTTTTCACTTCTATTAGCTTACTGCAGTGTTGCAGTGTCTCTGAGAAAAACATACTGGAAAGTTGTTTGCTGAGTTTTAAGTGCTGGGCTGGGCTGGGGTAATGTACTGTCTGTGTAATTGCCTGATTCTGATTGTTTTCACCTGCTAGCTCCGCTAGTACTCCCTGGTTAACTTCCTACTTTTTCTTGTGCTTCCTTTTCCCTTTCTGTTTCCTCAGGGGGGCAGCGCCATGCGCACAAGCTCAAACATGTGCACACCAACTCACACGCGCACACATGCTTACACGGGCTACAACTTGCTTATTCTTGCTAACACGTGCGCACACAGGTGCAAACGCGCTTACACGGGTTTCAACATCCTTACACTTGCTTACTTAGGCTTAAACGCGTGCACACAGCCGCACATGCGCACACACAGGCTTACTCGGTTTTACAGGCACGCACATGCGCACATACACGTTGCAGGCATTTCTACAAGAAACTTTGGTGTTGCTCACGGCATACACAGTCAATTTCTTGACTTTAGCTAGGGTACCTATTGACACACCTCTTCCAGTGACTAGTATCTGACAGCAGACACATGCCACTCTACTCCAATGAGCTTCACTTCTCTCAGACATACACCCTTATGATGTCACCTATCTTCTACTCTGTTACACCCCTTATCCTACTCCTACACTACACTGACTGTGCTCTTTTGCTATATAAACTTGTGACTCACTATCCTTACTCTCATTTGCATAGGATTGCCTACTAATGCTTGGTTACAACTCTTAGACTGAGCTTCCCCCCTTAGCAACCTCTACTCGGTAGCCATGTTGTCTTTGGACTGCCATTCCCTTGCATTGTATATTAGGGATTAATGTAAAATCCACATGTATGCATTTTAATTATTGGTTTTCTGGTTTTTAGAGCGCCGCATGCTTAAACATCGGCGATCGTGAAAAAAATTTTAATTTATTTTCTTTTATTTTTGCATCAGTGGACATTGCCAATGGCTGTTTTTTTGTCCATTGGCATGCTTCCTCGACTGGATGCATCCTTTTTTTCGAGCTGTCACGGCTCCGTTTTGCTATTTGCAGAACTGTACTCAGTTGTCAATGGAGTACATTTCTGCAAATAACACTACTCTTACTCGGACAGGTTAGGGTTTCCTGAATCGCAAGTTTACCTCATTTGCATGCCTTTCAGCAGCAAATGAAGTAATTTGCATATCCTAGCCCTGTCCGTGTAAGAGGAGTTTTAGGAGCTCTCTTACATGCCCCTGCCAGCTTTTCCTGGATCGCTCGGAAGACATGTTGGCTGCATGGAGTCTTACTCTACTCTTAGACTCTGTGCAAGCCTTCGTGAATCCAGCCCAATGTCTTTTTCTTAAGAATGTACCACATCACAATGTCTTATACACTGGAAAGGCACCTAGTTAAGATAGTTTAAGTATGCTTTGGGCTCACTACCTGTCTGGTCCATTCAAGAGGGTCTGCTGCATGTTGTTATAATTCAGACTGACCTCAGTAAGCATCCTTTCAACTGCAGTGATCCGTTACATTGAATAAAGGTAGGCAGTACAAGTGATCTTCTGAAAACTAAGGTAAAATTGTGTGTTACTCATTTGTCCATGCAGCTGTAACAAAAAGCCAATTAACACTTAAACTTTCACACCTTTTCTTCCAGTCTATTAAATATCTGAGTATTTTAAACTGTGCTTCTTTTTTACCTTTTATCATGCATTTCTCAAATGGAAGTGTTAGAACAACAGAATAACATACCATAAAATAATGAAGAAAAAGGCTGATGTGCTATAACTAACATCACAAATGTCAATGAAGTATATTAGTCTGACAAACATTTCATTAATCACAGTACTGCACAGTCATGAAAAGTGGTAAAATATACTTGGGCATAATAATGTTGTAGCAAAAAAAGTTGAGAAATATGGTTTTGATTCAGTGATTATATTATTCTAATTTACTCTTCAAGAAAGGAGAGCAGTCTGCCTCAGATAAAACATTAATAATCAGCATTTGTAAGGTGGGAAGTAATGAAACTAAAGCCTTTGAAATAGTACAACATAGTTTCACAGCTTAATCAACTGCTAACTTATCTGGGAATATATAAGTGGGATAGAGATCCCTGCTGCACCTATGAAACAATTTTTTACAAACTATGTAAAAGATCTAACCAACCTAAAGAGATGCCAAATAAAGTAAGATGCTTGCCGTAGGGATCCGGAGTCACAAAAACAATAATATCATGAGTTCAAAGAAGTGTGTGTAGGTCAGAACAGACTATGGACATTATCACTTTATAAGCAAGTAGGTAACGTCAGGTTTGTAGCATTTATAGCAGTACGGATGGTCTAGTGCATTTTTATCAAACATGAATAAAGGAAAACTTGTCAAGGGTAGTAATGTTTGAAGTGAATGAATGAATGAAATGATTTAGTGGGAAGGCCTTTAACTGTACTGCCTTCCAAGACTGCATAGATGGACAGAGGACAATATAGTCTGGGCAGCACTGACATTGACTGACATGATCCCTATGAAAGTGATGTATTAATATGTCAGCATCTGTATAGGTCTCTGAAACAATAACTGACATATTTTCACAATTGTGCTATCCCACTTACTTTATACAGTGGTCCTGCATGCATGTATTTATGCGTAGGTGTATATGTGCGTGTGTAGAGGTGACATTTATTATTAATGTGCCAACCTTGACTCTCCTATTAGTTCTAAGTTAAAATGTACTCCTAGCAATTCTGTAGCTAATAAACTTTGCTGAAGCTGAACACTTAAAGTATGCTTCTATTCACCACCTTCTCCATTTGCTGAGATCTTTTCTTTACAGGGAGTCATACAGGGCCAAAAAAATAACCAATGTTTGCTTTCAGATTATAGGTTACATCTAGATTTTTATACAGGAGCACACTAATAATCAATTGGTATAAAATAAAAGCAAACTGCAAAATAATAATGCACTCATTGCTTTCAGAAGACAAAGTTTTTCTTCAATGTTTGTACTTAATTTTCTGACTTTGATTCTATAGATAAAATTATTTTTGTAACTTCATTTTTTGATTTATCATAAACTAAAAAGTTTTATTTAATGAACTAGCCCGTTTTAAGTTCTTGTTTTTCTTTTTAATATAAAAAGCTATGTTCCAATGTGAGGTTCATGTGTGCATCTAAAACAATGTTTTTAATAAACTGCAATAGTGCTTATACTCTTTTTTTTCATAGGCCACATAAAAATAGCTTTCAAAATGTATAAGCTTGAGCATTGGTTAAACGTTAGAACTTGGAACATGCCTAATATTACGGCAGTGCATATAAGAACATCAGGATAGACTACAAGATTTTTCATTCAGTATTTTAGCTTCTCCTCTGTTGAACGAAGAGTGAGAGCTAGAAAATGCTTTGTCAATACTTGAAGTATTTTTGATTTTAACATTTAAAAGGTTTACTAATAAATGTTTGAAATGTCCATTTTATTTAAACTTTGAATGTTTCATAATTTATATTTTTCTTGAAGATGTTATATTTTGGCATTTAAGTGCTGCTAGAATTTGTTATGGACACTATAAGCCTGTTGACTGTTCTTGACTGATCGTGTAAACATGCTACCATTGTGTACTGTGCAGATGACTCAACACTCATCTACGCAACTAAAAGTCTTGATAAGCTTCAAAATCTAACACAGGAAGTTCTAATCTACAGTGAAACCCAGCTCTCCAAATCCCAACTATTTTTGAATCCTCATAATAATCCTGTTTACCACCAAACATCCTTCTAACCAGAAAACAACCTTCATCCTAACCTCCTCAGCCAGCACAAAAATAGAACTAGTAGTATCCAATACTAAGCCACACTGATGAGCAACTAAAATGTGACTACCATATAAAATAATCACTCTAGAAAATTCGTCACAAACGAGATTCAGGATATCTCCTTATATAACAAACTCTATAGAAAGACATGTTGCCTCAACTTTTACACTTCCAACACTCCTTTGCATTGCACCACTACTAATTAAGCTACACTCCTGATGATCTAGCCTCCTAAAGCAAAGTTATTATAAAGTCACAAAATTTGCCACCAGCTTACCTTATAAATAAACCACTGCCTTGCTCTTTGACTCTACTAACTACATGCAAATTCATCTACAAATCTGACCAATGCCCAGTCTTAGCCAACAATTTTCAGTGTTACTCCCCAGACAGATAACTCCTCTCTGCTAAAACTACTTCTGCACATACCCCCATGCAATAATTAAGCTGGTGACTCTGTGTCCTTCTCCTCTGTATCAAGACTATGGAACTCCTTGCTCCTACTACTTAAATGAAATGACAAAAAGCATTTCAAAACAAAAGTTGTGCACACCTTACTGGATACATGGCTCTGTTCCACTCCAGAAAAAAATGCTGCAATGCCTTCACCTTTCTAGGTAGCTTTTGCTCCCTTTTCTCTCTTCACTTAAATGATGTTTTACAAAACTAATACATTTAACTTAGAACAAGCCTTCCTTCATTTTATTTCTCCAATCTCTTTTTCTACTATTACTCATACTCCATACTAAAAACACGTCCTACCCATTTTATTCTATTTCAGTAGTGGATCCAGAACAGATACGGTTTGGGGAGCTATTGTCAGCTGAACATCAGCTGTACTTGTCAGTCAGTTCTGCACATTCTAGGGAAAATGCAGCCCTCCTTTCTTTTGATGATGAGAGGTACAGAAATATTAAGTGGACCACATTATACCTGATATATCAGGTGTTGTCTCTTCTTACATTCAGTCATTATCTTCCTTCATAGAGCAGTGCCTCCGGTCACTACATCTGACCTTGATATTGCAGGAGCTCTATCACAAGGCCTTACGCCTATAATTTTACGGAGAATTTTGTCATTGTTTAATGTAATCATATTTTATCATGAAGAACCTTGTTGTGTATTAACTTTAATCAACTTCTTAAAGATGGAAGACGAAAAGAACACTATAAGAGCCTGACAAATAAAATTAGTGCTATTTATTGTAAATCACACTTTCAGCTAGGACAATGCCTCGCCTTCCTCAGACAAACAGCTGAAACGCTGTTACAAATTCCTTTTATACAAGCAAGTTAATAACCCCATCAATTAACTTGGGTTTTTAGTTGCCTTGACAACATATCAGCACAGCCTACTACAATAGAAAATGTTAAAAATGCATGTGTAAACTTTAATAAATAATCAAATCAAAAGAAACCGGAAATTAAAAATATTAAAAATACTTCAAATTAATCTAAAAATGCAAATATTATATAAGATGCAGAAAATATATACGACATAAATAAATACATTTATGTTATAATGCATTTATATTAACTAGGTTCTCTAATATTATTTGCTCAATAAAACTTATATTTAACAAACACCACATTAAATATACCTAACCTAAAAAATCAACTTATAATACCATGAGTTGGACATTTGATAATTATATTATTATCTGTCCATAGTAAAAAGCTTCAAAAGGCATTTGATGGAAAAATTATCGTTAATACCTGGGAACATATGAGCCCTTGTTCTAATCTGCCATTTCAATTCATTTATTTCCAGCATAACTTGCCAGGGTCCCCCTCGACTATTTTCAACTCTATGCTGTAACACTGTGAACTTAAAAATGTGACTTGGAAACTCAGAACAGTGTTTAGCCAGAACATTGTTAGTATCTTTTTTGCTTATAGCATAACAATATTCATATATTCTCTGCCTTAACCGTCTCTCTGTTTTACCAATATAAAACACATTACAAGAGTTACATGATGCAGCATAAGTAACGCCCTTTGTTTCACGATTGTATTTTCCAGTTATTTTATATATTTTCTGATTCAAAACCACCTGGTTACTACGGTTAAGGCAGAGAATATATGAACATTGTTATGCTATGGACAGATAATAATATAATTATCAAATGTCCAACTCATGGTATTATAAGTTGATTTTTTAGGTTAGGTATATTTAATGTGGTGTTTGTTAAATATAAGTTTTATATTAAACAAGGTTTAAGAAGGTTTGTAGTCTGCACCTTTGTGGGAGGATAGGTTAGATTCTGCCCTTCTGAGCTGGGAATTTCTGGTTAACGGATTAATGTGGTTGCTTATTTGAACTGTTTCTTTCTGAAATTGGTGCACCTTGTTTGCTGTAGCATAGACTAGATTCAGGCATGCTAAATCTAGCTTTATTTGTATAACTTGAGCACTAATCTAGGCCATCTTTTTTTGGAGAAGGTTCCCCTGTACCCTAGTGGCAGGAGTGTGCAGTTAGAACTTGTCTGAAGACTGGTGGAACAGGGCTCAATTTTGAGATTTTTTACTGGTTAATTGGGTAATTTATTTAAATCAGTTTGCTCGATTTCTATTGTTATATAAAAAACTGCACTTTATTCATCTGCTTTTACTGTATTTGTGTTTCTTTCTACTTTATTGCATTTATTCTGCTGTATTTATTACTGCTTGTTAGTAGCCTGATTAAATTGTAAATGTTATTCTAAACCTTTGCTTGAAGCACTTAGGCTTCAGACCAGTTGCTTTACATTAAGAAGGTTTGTGGTCTGCACTGTTATGGCAAAACAGGTAGCTTACATCCTTCTAAGTTGGGAGTTGCTGATTGAAGGCTTAGTGTCTGTTATTCTAAGTGTGTATTAGTTCTGGTTTAAGCATTTGGGCCAGTTATTTTACATTAAGAAGGTGTGGTCTGCACTCTTATGGGAGGAGAGGGTAGATTCTTCCCTTCTGAGCTGGGAGTTTCTGGTTAAAGGCTCATTGTGCCTGCTTATTTGAACTGTTTCTTTCTGAAATTGGTACGCCCTGTTTGCTGTAGCATAGATTAAATTCTGACCTGCTGAATCTATCTTTGTTTGTATAACTTGAGCACTAATCCAGGCCATCTTTTTTTGGAGAAGGTTCCCCTGCACCCTAGTGGCAGGAGTGTGCAGTTAGAACTTGTCTGATTGAAGACTGCTGGAACGGGGCTCAGTTTTTAGCTTTTTATTGGTTAATTTGTTTAAAATCAGTTTGCTCATTTGCTACTGTTTTATATAAAAAATATATATACTTTATGCATCGCTGCTTAGCTAGAGTTAAAGTATTCCTAGCTCCATAAAGTCTGCTCTTCAAATTTTCCCTTATAACTAGCCATTTTTTTTAGTTTTAGCACTCAAATCTGTTTCTTTGAGCACAGCACTTCTTCAGAACTCATTGTAAGCACTAAATAAGCTACAAATTACTACTGCACTCAACTTTCCTCACTTGTCTGGAGGAAAATAGTTTTTAGTACTTAATAAATAAGCAGCTATCCAGGCATGTCTAAGGGTCAGCTCACAGTGTTTTCTCCTGTCTATCTGATGAATCTGGGCATCTTGGGGCAATGCAGCAATTGCCTCATGTACACAGACAACCCTCCTCACCTCCTACCACCCAGCACTACAACCTGTGAGAGACGCACTTAGATAGCCAAACTGGAAGCAAAGCTTTCTTCACCCAAGACTGGACTAGACAGTCAAGAGGAGAAGGTAAACACTTGCACCACACCACACTCATTACATCATCCCTCAAAACCTACACCACCAAAACACACACATAGCAACACAAAACACGCACCTACATTTGTGGAGGCTCTCAATAAATATCTGCTGAAGCAACAGAGACCTCCAAAGCAGAAACACATGCAACCTCCGCCCCCCAACACAACCCAAATGACACATAGCCCACAAACTCAATGTGCCACTCATCCACAGACCATAAGGTGTAACAATGTACCCAACACTGTAGTCATAGGTGACTCTATAGTCAGGCACACTGATGTTCCACTCACCAGGCTAAACAAGAAGAAAGTTACTGTCAGCTGCCTGTCGGGTGCCAGGATCTGCCACATAATGCACACTCAGGTCACTCCACAACAAGTGCAAATATGACTCTGTCATTGTCCATGTTGGTGTGAATGACCTGAAACATACCTCCCTGGACTACATGAAAAGAGACATGGAAGAGCTATCCGATCTTGTAGCCCAGGCAGGTATGATCCTGGCCCTGAGTAGAATCCTGCCATCACCTAGAATGATACCACAGTACAAGGACATAATGACTGAATTCAACAATTGGCTAAGTTTCTGGCGTCATTCTAAGGGGATCCAGTATTTGTCTGCCTGGGATGGCATAATCAACAGACCACAATGCTTTGCCAGAGATGGGCTGCACCTGTCGCCCTTGGGATTCCGGATACTGGCTAAGGCTCTTGCCAACCCTATAGTGCCTTTTTTAGGCAAGGTTCAAATGACAAATTCACCACCATGACAGGTACAAGCAAGCAAAATCTGAGAGTAATGCTACTCACTGCTAGAAGTCTAAACCTCAAAATGCATTCCCTCGAGGCACTCCTTAAAATGGAGAAAATCGACATCTGTGCAGTGACAAAGACCTGGTTCAAGGCGAGAGCACCCCTGCATTACCAGGCCATAATTCATACCACACATTTTGGCCACCTAGTCTGGACTGAAACACTAAAGATGGAGGCATGTCCATATTCATTAAGGATATCCACACCTCCAGGCTAGTTGCTCAGCATAATGCATCCGAGATTATCCAAGTGCAACTAACTCTGGACAAGACTGCAATCCAAATTGTAACTTGCTACAGATCCCTCACCATGCCACAGGATTACCACTCCTCATTTCTTGATACACTGGAAAATATTAGGGTGCAACCCAACACCCTAATAATGGACCATTTCAACTACTCCACCATTAACTGGAAAAACTACTCATGTACCAACTCTTTTGCTCAAAGTTTTCTGGAATTCATAAATTCCAATGCCTTGGATCAACTTATCCACATCCCCACCAGGGGCAGCAATATCCTAGACCTGGTCATTACCAACATGGGCAACCGGTGTTCCACACCAGAGGTCAATTCCTCGTTGGTCATATCCGAAAACAAGCTAATCAGCCTAGACATCCACATCCCTCCCCCACCCCCCCATTAGGGAAACCACTGTAAAACAAATCTCCAAAGCCAACTTTATGCTTCTTAAGACAGAAATGGCAAATTTCATAACACCCATGCAGATGGACAATAGAGGTACGACTGCTAAATCCCACACAAATGCACTTTATAAGTACTTACACAAGTGCATGGATCATGCTATCCATAACAGAACTAAGATGCTATCCTCCAAAAAAGGAAGCCAATCTGGTGGTCCCCTGCCATAAGCAAACTCTACAACAGAAGAAAGAAACTATTGCAAAAAAGAGTAAAATCCCATGACTGGAAGAACTCCCTGGTCATCCTCAGTAAGAAGCTGAGATCCCTCATAAAATCCTCCAAAGCTAGTTATGAAAAAAAAATTGCCACTGATTCTAAAGACAACCACAAAGCATTCTATAGCTATGTCAAGAATCTCAATGGCAACACTCAGATCTGCTCTGAGTTACAGCACAATGGCACTAAATATACAGAACCAACTGATATTGCCAACATCCTGGCAGATAGGTTCAGTGCTAACTTTACCCCCCTTCACCACCTAAAGGGCCCATCTCTATACCAGAAGAATGCAAAGTTCCTGTAATCATGGTTGCACAGGTAAAACCCACACTCTCCAAAGCAAAGAACACAGCATTCATGGGACCTGAAAACATCCCAGGCTCATTCTACATGATCTACAGAATGAACTGGCACCCCACCTAAGCACCATGTTCAATCATAGCCTCACCTCAGGCTTTGTGCCCACTGAATGGCGCACAGTGACGGTCATCCCACTCCACAAAGGGAGAGCCACCACGGACCCTGGGAACTACCGCCCCATCAGCCTAACGAGCCTGGTCTGCAAGGCCATGGAATGTATCATAATGGAACTTATAAACAAAGACATTGGTAATCTCCAAACTCTAGACCCCACCTAGTTTGGATTTGTAAAAGGCAGATCATGTCTCCTAAACCTGATTGACTTTTTTGAAGCAGTCACCAAAGCTGTAGATGAGGGTAAGGTGGTTCACACAACCTATCTAGATCTTGCCAAGGCCTTTAGCACCATCCCCCACTCTGGAATTATAGATAAACTCACTAAACTATGTATAAATCCCTATGTCACAAGATGGGTTGCCAACTGGCTCACTGGCAGAACCCACACTTGTCAAAGTAGCAGACTCCATATCCGACCTCAGACCAGTGACAAGTGAAGTACCACAGGGTTCAGTCCTGGGTCCTCTCCTGTTTGGTATCTACTTTTCTGAAGTACAGGCTAACACAGTTAGTTTTTGGCTAACAAAGTTCACAGATGACTGCAAACTAGGAGTCATAATTGAAACTCCTAACAATGTGGACATCCTACAAAAGGGCCTCACTGAGACAGATGCCTGGTGTCAAAGCCATGACCTTAAGCTCATAAATGAATAAATAACTCCCAAACGCTAAAGGTGGTCTGTCACAAAACAGTCAATATTAGCAGAAAAAAGACAGAAAATCCACCCAAGGATGGCCAATCAACGAAATCCACAAGTGTTCCAATTAAAATGTAGTCCTTTAATATGAATAAAGCTTCGACTTGAAAATAAAATAAAAAATAAAAAAGCTCAGAACTGTCCTTTGAAGATATCCGATAAGCGCTTTCGACTGTTGTCTTCCTCAGATCGTATAAGACACTAGGGACTTCCATTTCCTTTTATATATTAAATTCTATACTGTTTGACCAATCACCATTGGTGAATACTTGGCAACATCCAATCCTATCTTGTTATCTCAAGATTAATTTGCATATAATCAACTCTATGCTTCTGTTTCCCGCCTTTATTGAGTATGTAAACTAGATGTTCCAGTCCTTCATTTTGATTGGATGTATATTGTGTTATTGATGATAATGTGAGCAAAGTGAGTATTACTCTTCCAGTTTCCTTTAATTCTCAAGACCAATAACAGGTGGCACTGTTCTAAATGATGTAGTATCCAAAGTAAATAGAAGCATTCATAAACACTCCAAATATTAAATCTTCGAATGTGAGTCAAATGCATGCCCAGCTATGGCAATCAACATCCAGGACTTTTGGCAAGCTGGCAAGCAATAAATATAGAAAACAGCTTTAAACATATAAGATTACTATTGGATTATTTTAAACCAGAGGAAGAGAGGATTGCTCAGATAATAAAGGATAAACAAAGTGAATTAGAGTTAATGACATTATCCAATCAACAAATTAAGAAGTTAGAGACATTAGAATTTAATCTTAATATATATGAATCTAAGATTAAAGAGCAGAAAATAAAAAAAACTAAACAGAGATGTTAATGATTTTAAACAAGGAAGAATCTTTGAATGGCCCAAAGAAGGTACATCGTATGAACAAAGACCACAGTTGATAACCAACAAGAGAAAACATTTGCCTATGGATAGTAGTTCTAGCTCTAATACCATGCCAGATGAAGAACAATAGGATTGGATGTTGCCAAGTATTCACCAATGGTGATTGGTCAAACAGTATAGAATTTCATATATAAAAGGAAATGGAAGTCCCTAGTGTCTTATACGATCTGAGGAAGACAACAGTCGAAAGCGCTTATCGGATATCTTCAAGGGACAGATTTGAGCTTTTTTATTTTTTATTTTATTTTCAAGTCGAAGTTTTATTCATATTAAAGGACTACATTTTAATTGGAACACTTGTGGATTCTGTTGATTGGCCATCCTTGGGTGGATTTTCTGTCTTTTTTCTGCTAATATGACCTTAAGCTCAGTGCCGACACATCCATGGGACCATGACTTGGCTGCCAGCATCGGGATCCCTAGTATGGTACTGAGTTTTTCCATGGTGCCATCTACAGTTCCGGTTGCTTTGATGGCTTTGAGTCCTCTCATGCCTCCTTCTCTAGAGGTAGGCTCATTGGAGCGGGGTGTGACCCCGGTTCCGAGGTTGCCTTTCTTGGTTCTGGGCTCCCATCCCTTTTTGGGTGGGCCTGCCTTTCAGATTATGGAGAGAGCACTCACCTCAGCATGCTTACAGTTGACACCCTCAGCACCGGAATGTCATATATACGTGTTATCTGGATCACAGCTGTCATAGTCTACTACATTGGGGCAAGAGGCACAGGAGCAGCAAGATTCCCTACCACAGGGTACCCTCTCTTTGGAGTTCTCTTCAGACCTTCCCCCTGATAAGTGATTCCATAAGAGATCGTGTAAGAGGAAGCATGTTGATACACCTGAGGAATCTCTCACCAAAGATATGGATTACGATGAAGGGGAAAGGGTCCCATGGTTGCCCCCTGAAGATTTCTTCTTTGGAGAAATACTAGAGATCTTAAAATAGAGGGGTGACTAGAAGCCCACCAACCCTTTCTCAGAGGAATCTGTAAACTTGCAGGCTTTCTGTGCTCAACCCTCTACTTCCTGGATGACCCCACGTGCAGATGAGTAAGTCAAGCTCATTGTGCAGAATTCTTGGAAAGCCCCTGACACTGTTGAGCCAATCCTCCAGAGACCTGACAAAATACTCTCCCGCAGAGGATCAAACCCACTGGTCCAAGGGTTTGGCAGTAGATGCTATGGTGGTGGCAGCGGCTATGAAGAAGGAACTCACAGAGGAGAGTCCTACTGTCCATTCTCCAAACTCTCAGACATTGGGCAGATTAGGGAAGTGGGTTTATGCTTGAACCACCTTTGCCATACAGTTGTTGAATTATTTGGCACATTTTACCCATCTTCAAAGGGATCTGATCACAGAACTCTCAGGAACCTTAGCAGGAGCAGTATCTGATGAGGTACGCAACAAGGTTGCCTCCCAGCTTGCCACCCTAGAGTCCATCTCTAACTCATCCATGTGGTTGACTGCACATACAACAGAAGGGGCAGACAGAGCAGGAGGTGCAGGTGTTGTCATGAGACGACACGCCTGGATGTGCTTGTACAACTTTGTGGACGCCTTCTAGTCTTCCTTCATCATTGCTCCCATTGATGCCTCCTCTCTGTTTGGCTCAAAAGTTAAAGACACATTGCCAGGTGTGAGAGGGCTATAAAGATGCTGTCTGCTCTAGGCATATGTGTTTCCACTCCTCAGCGATCCTATACCAGGAATCAGAGAAGTAGAAAGATATGGTTCCGGAGGACCCAAGGGCCTCTTCGTGACACATGTGGTGAGTTTTCATTAGGATGATGGCCCTCCTGTGGCAGAGGGGGCCCACTTAAACAGGGCTCCAGGATTCCTTCTCTGGGCAGCCCTGTCAGCACTCCTGAAGAGCGGCCTGATTGCTTGCTTCTGGAAGCAGCCGGGGACAATTCTCTCTGCACCACTTAGCCTGACACTCAATAACATCAGATTCCTGGGTGCAGACAATAACTACTAGAGGTTACCACATCTACTTCAATCTTTATCCAAGGCCACAAAGATGAATCCCTGATGCTCCACCCAGTCAGAGGGATGCAGTACACAATAAATTCGAAAGCAGCTTGAAAAAAGAGTCATCCAAACAGTCCCACTAGACTTAGTAGGATCCGGATTTTACTCAAGGTTCTTTTTAGTGCCAAAAAAGACAGGGGATTGGAGGTCAATTTTAGACCTCAGCATCTTAAACAAGTTTGTCAGACAGACAAAATTCCAGATGGTCACAGTTCGGTCTATCCTTCCATTTAAGGAAAAAGATGATTGGATGTGCTTGATAGATCTTCAGGATGCGTAATACTGCATAAAAATAGACAAACGCTCTAGAACATTTCTCCACTTCCAGCTGGGAGGTAATCATTACCAATTTCAACCACTGCCCTTTGGTTCCTCTACAGCCCCCAGAGTGTTCACCAAATGTATGGCAGTAGTAACAGCTCACTTGAGACTGCAAGGATTCGGAGTGTTTCCATATTTAGATGATTGGCTCCTTACTGGTCCAACCAAACATCTACTGCTTCACATCTTGCACTACACCCTACAACTGGCATGGCTCTTAGGTATCTCAATAAAGAAAGAGAAGTCAAAACTGGTCCCCACTCAAAGTGGAGAATTCATTGTTGCAACACTCGACACAAGATCCTGTTTAGTTTCCCTTCCTCATTACAGAGTACAAAGGCTAAGGTCTTAGCTCCAAGCGATACTGTCTCAGGACAAAGTTCCAGCTCACTTACTCCTTGAACTACTAGGGTCAATGGCCACAACAATTACCCTAGTTCCCTTGGTAAAACTCCACATGACACTGCTACAATGGATCCTAGTGTCACAGTGGTCTCAATTAACACACCCCATGTCTTACCCAGTCTGCATAACAAATCATGGCCATCAGGATTTGAATTGGTGGATAAAGTCAGAAGAGGAGTTATAGAGTTGCTCCTTTTCACCCCCCTCAGCCCAAGGCCGTAGTGACCATGGATACATCCCTGATGGGGTGGGACATTTTCAGGGAAAGACAGTCCAAGGCACTTGGTCCCCCTTAGAGGCCAATTTGCATATCAACGTCCTAAAACTGAGGTCAGTGCTTCTGGCTTTGCAAACATTCCAGTCTGCTCTTCTGCCAGGGACAATTGCTATCCATTCAGACAACATGTCGGTCTTCTGGTATATCAACAAACAGGGAGGAACCAGATCCTACCCATTATGTTGGGAAGCCATGAGAATATGGCAATGGGTGATAGCCTCCAACCACTTTCCACTTTCTGATAGCAATGCACATTCCCGGGAATTCCAAAGTGATTGTGGACAAACTGAGCAGATTAATTCTCCTGCCTCATGAGTGGTCTCTCAATCCCACGATAGTGACAGAGATTTTTTGTCATTGAGGTCAGCCTTGCTGCGAACTGTTTGCATCTTCCATGAACCACAAATGCAGCAGCTACTTAGCTCTAATTCCTCCTCATGGGGAGTCCCCAAGACATGGTCTTATACACAATTATCCCTGGGACTGCTTTATGCCTTTCCTCCTCTTCCCCTGATACCACAGTTTTTAAAGAAAGTGCAATGGTTGAGAAGCAAAGTAATCCTCATTGCACCATATTGGCTCTGCCAAGTCTGGTTCCCCTTTCTTTGGCCTCATCTAGTTCACCGCCTGTGGACTCTGGACCCAACTCCGGGACTGTTGTCTCATCCACAGGGGCTGGTTCATCCCAACCTACCAAGTCTCAAGCTGTCCACTAGATACTTCCTCTTCTGGTAATTGCCAGGCAGAATAATCTATCTTCCTCAGTACAAAAGATAGTTCTGGCGTCCCATAAACCGTCCACCAGAACAATGTATCATAGTAAGTGGAAATTATTTGTAATCCGGTCTCAAGAAAAAGGACTTAACCCCTTTCAGCCCCAATTAATAAAGTGTTGGAATATTTGTCAACCTTACTCCATTCAGGAGCATCAGCTTCTACTATCAGAGTGCATTTAGCAGCTATTTCAAATTTCCATAATGGCTTTGATGAATATCTCACCCTCTCTGAAAAACCTTCTTAAAGGGAGTCATGCATTTAAAACCACCCTTTGAAGAACCTATTGAACCTTGGAGTTTGACGTTAGTCCTACAAACTTTGATTCACCAACCCTTTGAGCCAGTCGCCATCTGTGATATAAAATTTCTGTCTTGGAAGATCTTATTCCTGGTAGCCATGACTTCAGCCAGAGGAATTACAGGCCTTATGTGTAAAACGCCCATACATACTTTTTCACAAAGAGAGAGTATCCCTTTAGACTAACCTCTCCTTTCTACCCAAAGTTGTCTCAGATTCAAATATTAATCAAGCCATTGACCTGACAGCTTTGTTCCCAAACTTTTCAAACAAAGGAGAATATTGTTTGCATTTATTGGATGCACATAGACAATTACATTTTTATTTAGACAGGACTAACTCATTCAGAAAATCAGACCAATTGTTCCTGTCTTTTTCAGGGCCTAAATTGGGCAAGTCAGTTTCTAAAGTCACTTTGTCAAAATGGTTGAGAGACTGCATCACCTTTGTTTATCAACAGAATCAAATGAGTTTATCAGCTAAAGTCAAGACTCATTCCAGCAGGTCAGTTTCCACTTCAGTAGCCTTTCATTCAAGAGATTCTATGGATGACATTTGCACAGCAGCTACTTGGGATACCCCTCATACTTTTAACACTCATTACAAGTTCTATATTCTATCCCGGGTGAGAGGATCCTTAAGCTCAGAGGTTCTCAGGAATATCCTTCCATACGGCCTCCTTGGACACAAAGTAGCTAGGGAATCTGTCCCAACTATCATGAATGAATGAAGATTTACAACATCAGTTAAATAAGTAATGTTCTTACCATAACATTCCATCTGTGTTGTCAATCTTCATTCTTTCTTGACATCCCATCCTCCTAGCCCCCCTCCAAAGACTCCTGGAGGTTTGGAACTGGTCCTGGTTATGTGATAGCACTTTTGCTCAGACAAAGCCTCTGCTTTCTTATTTTTATGGGCAAACTTGATCTAAAGTGAAGGGAAGAGAGGCACTATGGGTAACCTTAGCTCGACAGTTTCTGGCTGGTGTGACCTTGTTATATCAGCCAAGTTAGTTTCAAGGATGAAACTGAAACTCAACTGTCAAGAATGAATGAAGATCGGGAGGCGTGGCCAAGATGCTGATATGGTAACAGCACTTTATCCCAGCTCTCTTACCTCATTACTATTCCTGACAGGAATTTTATAAAATAAGGAACAATTTGAGGAAATTTCTATTACTATCTATTTTCTATTACATTGGAGCATCTACAGAAGAAATTTCATTGACTGGTCTTAAATAAATCCTGTCAAATCAATTACTGGAAGGACAACATTACAATCAGCTATACATCATGAGTCACCTTAAGAACTCAGCACAGGACTTTACCATCAAAAATAAACTGCACTCTCTTATTTCTAATATACAGGAACTCACAATCAAAATTGACAAGACGGACAGCAAAATAGATACTTTTAAAGTAAAATGCTCACAACAACTTGAACAACTTCAGGAAATGTTTACTCAACAAAAAGGGCAAATTTCACTTATAGAACAGTCATTAAATGACATTGATTCAAGACTACTAACAGAGGAAAATCAAACAGAATTTTTATTACAACAAAATACTTATCTAATAGAAAAAATTGATGATATGGAAAATCGAACAAGAAGGAACAACATCCAGATATATAAACAGAAGGAGACAATATGATAAGCTTTTTTACCACCTGGATACCAGATATAGTGAAATTGCCTGAAGCCCTTTCATATGGCCTAGAACATGCAAACAGGTCATTAACTGCCTCTGGAAATATCTCTTCAAACAAAAATAAACCAAGATCCATAATTGTGAGACTTTTTTCTACTCAATACAAAGATCTTATCCTGAGAAATGCCTGGGCAAACTCACCCTTAAAATATAAAGAATCTCAAATCAAATTTGACAATGACTATTCAGTGAAAGTGGTTTCTAAGAGAAAAGAATTCCTACCAATAATAAAAATCCTAAAGAAGAAGCAACTGAAAACCCATCTTTTGTTTCCAGCAAGATTGAGATTTTTTCTCCCAGAAGGAATAGAAATCTTTGAAACAGTTGAATCAGCAATAAAATATATTTCACATAACAGCATGCTAACACAAGAAAAATCTATGGAATGGACAAACAGTACACCAAAAAGAAATGCAGAAGTAAGCAATTGGAAGACTGTTGAACAAAAAAAAAACTGAAAGACAAATAAATATAAATGTTTTTACATGCTGTTGAAACATACACAGGGCTCTAGGAGTATCAAAAAAAAAAAAAAAAAAAACAACTTAAAACAGGTACACCTTTACAGCTACTTCCTATTAAGTTTTTCTATACTTTTTAGATAAAACATACATATATAACACATCTAGAGTATTAACAAATAAGAATGTTCTTCTATAAGACTCCCATTGCTTTATTTATGATTTAATAGATTAAGTGAAATGTAAAAATAGTAGTACAGAATCCACAGGAATCACCACACGAAAAAAATTCAATAAACGTAAGATCTTCTTTATTGAAGTAAAAAAAAAAAAGCGCTTCAGCTGCTACACTACGCTACTCTTCAGGTAAAAAAAAAACTAAAAAAACAGGGTCATAATATATATAAAACAAAACAATAACAAACCAAGAAAAACAAAATAATACTGACTCACTGACTCATTAACATTTCCTCAAAAAGCTTGCAATAAGCAAAATAAAAAAAAAATTAAAACCAAAATGAATAATATCAAAATCAAAGTAACCAAATCCTTCTGATGCTAAATTCAAAAATTCAAACAAACTATGTTACATTATACTGAACAACTATCACGATGTCAAAGCTTTAAACTTTATACAGGACCTTAAAACTAAACATGTGGCATTACATTACTGTTGCAATCAAAGATAAGAACTGTAAAAATGTTTAAAGTTTTGTTACTAGATGCAGTTTTAAAGCAAATATTCAATCTCGGGAAATGGGTGTTCTTAATTAATTTGATTTTATAGCAACAACTAGTAAACATTTACATTCACTACTATTCTAAAGATGCCATAAGAACAGTGTCACAGATATATTCGTTTTTAATATTTATTGATAAGATAGTTTAACAAATCTAAAATATTATTAGAATCTACTATAATAAGCCCTTCTATGTAGAATCTACTATAATAAGACCTTCTAAGTAAAGATAATTAAAAATTTGTGAAGGGGGAAAAATAAATTATTCATTGGAACAAGTACATAAATATATATGTTACTGTTATGCTTTACTTTCCTTTTTTCTCTCAGAATTGTCATAAGAGCAATTACAACTGTTATTTTTAAATTACAAACAGTTTATTAAGCTCGTGCAAACCCTACCTTGATTAAAGAGGGGAAAAAATCATACTATCCTTCCTGCCTGGTCCTCGAGCCATTTACATTAGTTATAATGCACTATTAGCTCTACAGACAGTAAATCCAATATGCAATATCTCTTTGCTTACGTTTATCGTCCCATAAACAAATAATGTCATCATGAAATAGAGACACAAACTACGAAAATGAGCTAGCTTCTTAAAGCAACAGCTCTGTAAGCACAAGCACTGAATAATAAAAGTCCCTCATGATGCTTTCCCATTGAACCCTTATTGTGTCACAATTGAAATTGTAAACAATGTTTATTTATTCTGCTTTGATATATATGGGTTTTACCACAACAATATACACAGTTTGCTTGTTGTACATGTGGTTGTTAGTATGTTGGCGAATTTATGCCTGTTCCCTTTTCCGGCCAAGATGAGAGGAGGGTGCTCTACACGAATGTCTATCTCTAATTGTACCTGCTTTCTCATTGTTATTTTAACAGTAAGATTTTTTTTATTGACTGTTACCCCTACATGATTTGCTGCATCTGATTTTAGAGGTATATATTTTGGTGTCTATATGTAACTTTTACTTCTGGCTTCATAGCCTATATTTATTGTGTACTCTCTGTTTAAATCACAATTCAGGATAACTCACTGTTTGCATATGCAGTCTCTAATTCTGCATCGATTGAAGAGCTTTCCAGCCACCCAACTCTTAACAGATAATAGTAGCTGTGCTTGCTGTATAGTTCTAGTGATCAGCGAGTTAACAAAAGTGTTCGAGCAGTAACATCTAGTGTCTGAACATATATGTGAGCTGTTACACATTACTGTAGCTTAGTGACTGTACTAAATTAGAAATGCATCTTTTTAAACTGTGCTTTCCTCTATAGATTCCCATCAAAGACAACATTATAATACTAATCATATTGTTCTTTTTTCTCCAATTGTGTTACAGCCCAAAATTATATCTCTCCAGATAACTTCCTTCCAGGACTAAACTTCATTTTCATGTGATGCTATCAGAATAGATTATTTTAATGCATGCTATTATTTCTCTATTTATAATTATTATTTAGATTTGCCCTGATTAAGCAATTGTAACACTTGATGCAAGTTATGTTCTTTGTTAAAGGCATATATTACATTGCTTCTTAAAGAAATAGCGAATGTGTCCATTTCTGTAATGTCTGTTAACTGAGTAAGTGAGATGGAACTTGGGCACATATTAAAAATGAATTTATAATTTTTATTTCCTACAAGCAAGATTGGAGGAAATTAGTACTCAAAAAATAGCTTCTTTAATGGGTGGCAATGATTGGGAATTGTATCACTATTGTTTAACATATATCTGCAGTAACATTTTGAGATCCAAGAGCATTGCTTCGGTGAAGGCTGAGTGGTGGGCATGACAATGTGGCATTTGCCCTTGTCAGTACACCCTACTCAGATTTGCCAGCATTTGGTCAGTTTACATATATAGGATGGGATCTGGTTGTGCTTCCTGTTTCTGACTACTTCTGCTGAACCCTGTTTGTGCAGGTGATGAGTGCCTAATGGTTAGTGTCCTTTTTTGTGCTTCATTTGCACTGACACTAGAAGCTTGTCATTGTTGAGTAAATATGAACTTCCTGTGCTTACAGAGCTACATAAATGTGCATCTAGCCTGATTTGAAGGCAACAAGCAAGATGCCGGGGGAATAAGCAGTTACATATTACATGGTGATGTGAATTATTTTATTGTTTCACTGCTATCACTGCTTTGTTGATATAGTTACCAACATTTTTTCATTTTTTTCATTTACAATTGCTTCTGTCAATATTTTAGGCTTACAAAACCTCTTTTGAATATTTATAATGATCCTATCACCACATTTTGTCACTTAAGTTTTGCATTTCAGTAAGTCCTGAATATAAGGAATTAGAGATTGTTTAAGTTACTGCCTTCAGATGTCATCTTACTGTCTGTTATTGCTTGTTTTTACCATTAAGTAAATGAAAATAAAAAGGCTTGTGATTGCAATAATGAAACACATGTGAGAGAAGTGCAATATCCTCAAACAGTGAAAGATTAAAACACAATTCAGTGATTTTATCTGATGTTGAAACATTAGTGGGACTTTAATGGTAAAGTACATTTTTTACTATATCTAGATCATACATAAAACCACATATGAACGAACTATATTATTTTTGATGTAATTGCAATTTATTTCTTTTTCATAGTATTAGTGCTCATAATTGTGGGTCTCATAGTTGCAATAGGAAGTCATATAAACTTTCAAAAGTATTATATTACTCACACAAGGTCACACTTTTTGAGATAAATGCATGTGTATCTGCCTTAACTTGGTTTTGAAATTCATCCTTCCTTGATTATGGTTAGGTTTTTAATCCAGATATTTACTTAGTAAAAACGTGTACAGTGATTAGATTGAAGACTATCATTAGACCAGTTATATTATTTATTTAAAAGACAAAAAACTCAAAGGCTTATATTATGCTATCTAATTATTAATGATTCATGTGATTGAGATGTATAATATGAATACATTACAGCTATGTCAAAGTACTTAGAGTTTAGTAAAACTATATGAATTAGTATTTTTATTATCATTTCTAGTTCTAAGAACCTAGCCCTTTCAGTGTTGCTGATATTTATTGATCATTTGGCTCATGTCATTGTAAAGATGAAATTCATACTTTTTGTTTTACTAAATATATAAATAGAAATTTCTTATTGAGATATCCCTATATTAACTATGACAGAAAACGATATAAAAATATTGCTTTGACATAGCTTAATTGATTTAATGTTTAAACTGATCTGTGATATTGTTTTATTTATTGATATATAGACTTACCCTGAAACTCACTAATATCTAAATAGGAAACTTAAGCTTTAATTGAATTCTAAATATGAGTTACATCAGTAAACTACAGAAATTCACTCAATTTGCAGAATTGATTATTTTCTTGTTTTGTGGATGAGGAAAATGTGGGGGGAAAGTTAAAACTCAATTGATGTTGGAATTATAATTGTTGTTTAAACATTATCATTACCAATATCATACTGCTTTGTCACAATAGCAAAATAGAGATAATTAAATTACCTAAATAATTGGGGAAAGTATATAAATTGTCTTGAAACCGTAATACATTGAATGTCATGTAAATTTCAACATGGTATTGAAGTAATATTGAATGTTAAATTTGAAATGTTATTCTTTCAACCCAGAATGGAAACAAACTTACATTTAAAACCTAAAACATATTTACTATCTTAAATATGCTACAAAGAATTAGATGTGTACATAACAATATTTTCATGCATGTCATTACATACTCATATGTTAGCTGATTATATTATTTTTTCAAACTATGTAAATATTGTTATATTATTTGTGAGGTTAAAGAGAGACTAATCCAAACACTATCCACAAGGTTAGAAGGTTTGCTTGGCTAGTATTACTAGCCAGGCAAAGGGGTATATTATCCCATAGTGATAGGGAATGTATTATATGAGTTGAAACAATACGGTTAATAGTTCTTCTGTTTTTTTTATAATGGTTAGGTGTCTACAGCTAAAATACTTAAAACATATATGAACAATATGAGATCAAAATAATTCTATAAAATAAAAACAAGAGTTACAGTTATTTCCTTAAACTGTTATACAAAGCAAATATAAAGTAAATATGAAATGCTTATCCATAAATATAAATGGTCTGAACAATAGTAATAAGAGGAGGAGTTTATTCAAATAAATAAATTTACACAAACCACAAATAGCATTCTTACAAAAGGCTCACTTGTTAGATATTGATATAAAATAGTATAAATATTAATAACTACACTGTGTTAACAAGCTCTCAATATAAACAATAACAAAAAAAAAGAGGGGTAGCCATATTAATTCGTAATGAAATCATATCTCCCAAAATAATTAATCCCTATCATGATACATCAGGCATGTTTTGTCTAGTGTCTATAGAACTGAATGGAAAATGTCTGTACCTTAATAAATTTATATTGGATACCAGGACTTGTGATAAGAACAGTTAAACATAATTTTGAAGAAATAATTAATTTAGCTAAAGACAGCCTGATAGTAGCAGGAGATTTTAATTGTATGACAAATAATAAAGACTCTGATTCAAAAACTACAAGATGAAAATTACCTATATCAAAGGCACTTTTAAAATTCACAGAAACAATGTACTTAAAAGACATAAATGACTTTGCTGACCCAGACTCATTCATTTATTCCTTTTATTCTCATAGGCATAAAACAAACTCTAGAATAGACAGGATATATATATATATATATATATATATATATATATATATATATATGTATATAAAATGATTTAATAACAAAAGTAGATAAAGTTAAATAATAAATTGTCCACTATCTGATCATAATGCACTAGTTTTTGAGATAGACCTTAAACATATGGATGCAAATCCCAATACAAGAATACCCTCTTACATAACAAAATTAACAAACATTAATGAATTCTATGAAAAAGAAAGTATAGCTTTTCTTGATTTGAACACAACAGAGGACATTTCAGAAATATATATTTGTGACTCATTAAAACCATTTATATATGGGAATGTATTATCTTGGTACATCAATAAAAGAAAAATCAGGAATAAAGATATGCAATGAGAAGGCTGACAAATTGAAGTCGGAAGTTCAAAAAGGAAACATAGATTCAGCTCATGAACTATTACAAACTAACAATAAGTATGCAGAAATATTACTTCATAAGATTATGATTAATTTGGAAAAGATAAAACTAAACTCCTATTCTACTAATCCAAAGCATCAAAAACAATTAGCAAACAGAACAAAAAATATAATGAAATCCAAACAAATAAAATAAATATATATACATAATACCAAGAAAAAAGTAACAGACTTAAATAGTATTCTGGAAGCATTTAGACAACAATATAACTCAGATAATTCTTTAAATTCTCAAGAAATATCTACCAAAGATATGAAAAATTACCTTGAAAATAAAATTCTAAGTTAACGAAAGTACAAATAGACACTATAAATAAATCAATTACAATGGTGGAGTTGAAATCATAAATTCAAAAACTTAAAGTAAATAAAGCACCTGGCCCAGATAATATATTACCTGAAATGTATAAATTAATACCTAATCAGGCTATAACCTTACTTTTAAAAGTATATAACATAGTTAAACAATACATAAATATCCCACCCTCTTGGAAATACTCATTGATATCTCCAATATTTAAAACAGGCAAAGATGAGAAGCAATGTTCATCATATAAACAAATATCATTATTAAATATAGATTACAAAATGTTCATGGCAATATATGCAGACAGAATCAAGCACTTTCTTCCCATGTTAATCCACGAAGACCAGATGGGTTTTATTAAGGGAAGAAATACCTATGATAAGCTTAAAAGAATTTTATCTCTCATAGATTATACTAAACATATACATTTTGATTTAAACTTAATATCCCTAGATATTAACAAGGCTTTTAATTCGGTCAACTGGGATTTTCTAACATTAGTTTTAAATACATATAATTTCCCCTTAACTTTCAATACCCTCATTCTCATCATTATATGAAGAATCTATAGCATATGTTAAATTAGGATCATATAGGGCAGGACCTATACAAATCAAGAAGGGAACTGAACAAGGCTGTCCTTTATCACCACTGCTATTTGCATTAATAAAATAACTCTTTGTAAATCAAATTAGATCAAACAATAACATCAAAGGAATACACATCAACAAAACATTAAATCTTAAAATACAGCTCTTTGCAGATGGCATACTTTTAACCCTAGCAGACACTAACAAATATTTAAGGCATTATTAAAAGATATAAAAGAATTTCAAAACATCTCAAACTTACATTTTAATGAAAATAAAACAAAAATGTTATCATGCAATGCCAAAAAGAAATATATAAGCAAAAATATTCCAAATATATAGCAGAAGAAAACAAAATATTGTATTTAGGTATAGAATTACTTGAAGATTTAACAGATTCACTTGTATTTACTTTTTAAAAAAAATAGACATAAAAGAACAAACAATATCTAACTGGAACAAATATTTATTTACAATGGGAGACAGATTATATCTTATTAAATCAATAATTTTCCCCAAAGTACTATACATAATACAAAGTTTCTCATTGCCACCTCCTAAATATGTCATCCAAAGATTTAACAAAATAATATTAAGCTTCTTATGGTTTCCAAATAAATCCCAAATTGATTTAAATAAGCATTTACCAAATTGGGATGAAGGAGGAATTAACTTACCAGACATTGAGACATTCATTTTATCATCTGTTATCAAAAACATAACCTTATGTTTAAATGCTCACTACATCCCTATTTGAAAACAAATACACGAAAAAATTTATATAGAACTTAATCATACTGATATACAAGACTATTTAACTATCATACCATCATCCCTAATCTGGATGTTAAAAAATATCACCAAGTAGAGAAAAAAAATAAAAACAATAAATTACCATCAAAATACATAAATACTACCTTAAAAACATTTAAAACATTTATAAACAAAGTCCCAAATATCAATTCTTGTTTTTTCTGACTCTACTAATAACCTTTACACCTGCTATCCTTGATACATTTCAAACACTAAAAATAAGTACATTAAAGAAAAGTTCAGTAAACTATTGATATCAACTACTTGAACAAGAGAAACAATTAACAACTGATCAAATAATTAACAAGTAAAATATAAATAAAGACTGATGGTTACTCTTGCAAAATCTAAGACAATATCTTATAAATAAAACCGAACAAATGCAAACAACAGTTAGACAAAATGTCCCTAAATTCATTGATTATTTTATTATAATCATAACACAACCTTATCAATGAAAAGGCTACCTATCTAATATTTACAAACTTATTAAGAAAACAAAAATCTATTATCCAGACACATACTGGAATTATTACTTACAGATAACTACCTTCCCAGTGAAGAAGAGAAAAAGATTATTTTAAGATCATCAAAACAAACAACATTATCAATATATTGCCAATTATTTACTTGGAGATATATAAACAGAAGTTTTTATACACCACATAAATTAACCAAAATGTTTGCTAGTGAAGATCAATGTTGGAGATGTCAAATCAAAATAAGCGCTGACTGGAATCATATTTTCTATGAATGTGAGTGTCTCACTTTGTATTGGGAAAATATTAATTATTTTCTCCAATTAGCTTTTAATGATAATTATCAATTAACAAAATCAATGATTCTATTCAACTCTCCCATTCCGGAATGTGTGCCAAAAAAAAATTTCAAGATACTATGGTCATTGATGGCAGTAGCACGCAAACTTATCACCATCCATTGGAAAAATATGACTTCTCCCACATTTAACGAATTTAGAAACTTGTCATCAACAGTTGGACATATGGAAATATCTACATTGAAGAACAGAACTACCAGACGTACATCACTTTATAACTCCTGGATGAAAATCTTAGCAATATTTAAGAAAATGGAAAAAGATTCATGAAATAATTTATTGTTCTTCATAATATATTTAAATTTATTCATAGTTTTGCCTGTATAGACACTAATGTATATAATTAATGTTAAGAGATTATACATTGTACATTTTATATATATATATATATATATATATATATATATATATATATATATATTCTCCTTTCTTTTGAATCTATGTATTGTTTGATGAATTATCAAAATAAAAAAAATATATAAGTAAAAAAAAAAGAATGAATGAAGATCAACAACACAGATGGAGCATTAGAGTAAGAACATAACTTCTTTTTTTTCTGTGTTCGTACATTTCTTTGGTCCTCATCCTTTATATACCGATGTATGCTTCTTCAGTAATTTCTTGTCTTATAGCAGATGATTGGCTTTGAAGAGGAAAATAAATTCCCAGGCACATGTTTATGCCTTGAAACTGTGCTGTACTAGAGCTGCAGGTTATTTGCTGCCTTATATATATATATATATATATATATATATATATATATATATATATATATATATAGCCAGGGAATTGTTATGGCTAGGCTTGTATAGGTCCTAGGGCCAATAGTCTAGTACCATCCTATGAACCTATATATAGGGTCCCTATTAAATTGCCGAATGTTTCAATGTTTGAATGTCATATGGTTGACACCATATGATCGAACTTTGAAAAGTTCGAACGTGAAAGACAATGGCTTCATACACGCAAAATGGGAACATTTCCCTTTTCTGCACTGAAGTGCAGTCTCAGAGTTGGTTTATTTAAGGAGGGGGGTGTGGCATGCAGGTTGGCTTGCCCCCGTTCTCAGAGCATTAAGGTAATTTTTTTTTTTTACTTTTTTTATTATATATTCAAGATTTCAAGTTTTGCTCATATGTTGTCAAACATATGAAGTTCGAAATTTTAAAGCTTCAAATATATAATATAGACCCAATTACACACACACACGCATATATATATATATATATATATATATATATATATATATATATATATGTATATATATATATATATATATATATATATATATATATATATATATATTTTTTTTTTTTTTTACTTTTAACCAAAATATACTATTTTGCTTATCATATATATATATATATATATATATATATATATATATATATATATGGGTCTACTTCATATGACATAAATTTCATTTGACTAAAATTCATTTGACTGAGACCAAAACACTGAAAGTTCAAAAGACTGAAAACTCATTTGACTGAAACTTATAACACTGACACATTAAAGTAAAAAGTATATGCCCTTTTCCCCACTGTAGTGCGATCCTGGAGTTAGTATATATAGTTAGGGGGTTCCCCCCACATAGTTTAGGTAAATATTGTTTTCTGCAAAGAGTTATTCATTACAGTTATAAATATCCATGCGTATGGTTTAAAATGTATAAAGTATGTGAGGGGCTTCACCCCCCACACCCCCCAATGTGGGGGGCTGTGCCCCTCACACCCCCAACTATATATTCTAACTCCAGGATCGCACTACAGTGGGGAAAAGGGCATATACCTTTTACTCTAATGTATCAATGTTATGAGTTTCAGTCAAATGAGTTTTCAGTCTTTTGAACTTTCAGTGTTTTGGTCTCAGTCAAATGAATTTCAGTCTAATGAAATTTAGGTCATATGAAGTAGATCCATATATATATATATATATATATGTATATATATATATATATATATATATATATATATATATATATATATATATATATATATACAGTATTTCCCCGAAAATAAGACCAGGTCTTATACTCTTTTCCCTGCCGAAATACGCATTAGGGCTTATTATAAGGGGATGCCTTATTTACTCCCACCATACAACAGTCTACATTTATTAATTTATTGATGAACAAAAACTGACATTTATTCATGAACACAAATCTACATTTATTCATGTACAAAAATCAACATTTATTCATGTATACAAATTGACATTTATTTGGTACTTTTCTGTTATTGGACAACAGTTCTAAGTAACACGTTAGTTCTGTGAGAATTCTACATAAACAGTGCAACAAACATTTCAACTTCAGAATATCTACACCTTGGCTTTCACAGTGTAATATTTCATGCTTAACAGAAAGTGCAGAAAAATCTCAATACATGTGTATTGGAGGAGGGGAATAAAACTGAAAGCAGAAGCAATCCATTCTGTTTCCCTGATAATGGAAAAGTTATTCAAATACAGTCATGTCATCTTCTTCTGGAATACTGTCATAAGTCTCCACCCCCTGAATTCCGGCCTGAATTTCTTGCGACTCTATTTCCTGTAGAACAATTGGCCCCAATCTGTCATGCCTAGCAATAGAGCTCTCCTTAAATGAGCACTGCTTGTCCAAGTAGCCTTCTCATAGTGCATTGGCAACACAGCTGTCAGTGATTTTATCCCATGAAATTTTCACCCAAGTCACAACCTCTTGCAGGCTAGGCTTCACAAAGTTTCCATGCTGATTTCTCTCCATTCTATTTTCAATGAAGTCATTGAGTTCCATGCACAAATGGTCCCTGAATGGCTTGTTTATTGTAATATCAAGAGTCTGGAGATAGGCAGTCATTCCTGCAGGAATCATTATTTGATCTATTCTTTTACGTGCATGGAATTTCTTCATTTCTTTAGCGCGGTCAGTGCTGGCTGAATCCCAGACTAGCAAACCTCTTTTGCCACCGTGCAAAACAAGTGGCAGTATTACATCAACCCACTTCCTTATAATTGCTTGTGTGCACCAGGCTTTTTGAGTTTCAAGAATGTAAATGCCTGAAACACGTTCAGTCTTATCTTTCTTGCCCTTACTAATGATTAGAAGTGGGGTTTTCTTTCCATCTAGATGAATTGCCAAAATGCAGGCAACTCGTGCACTCTCGTAATCAGTGGAGGGAATGTAGATTGACGAGGCACCCCTCTGATCAACTGTTGTTTGAGATCCTTGGCCCTTAAACACTGCAGTTTCATCTATAGCAATCATGTTGGAGAGTTGGTATTTAGAAAAGTCGATGCCATCAACAAAGGACTTGAACGCAAGTGCACGTTTAATAACTTCAGTAGCTTCCAGCTTGAACAGTGTTGTTGATCTTCTTGGAGACGCTTCATATCGCTGAAGGAAGTCATCCAGCCAATGTTGTGATGCTTTGAATTCTTCTGGGGAAATTTCTAACCGTGGTGCCATTGCAAGGGCAAATGCTTGAATATCAGCCCTGCACACAACCAATGCCTTTGCTCTCCTGTTAGCAATCCATTCACAGATGATGTCTTCCAGCCCAGGAAATAATGGTTGCCGACTTGATCCACACTTGCACTTCTTAGCATTTCCCTTGTCGGCCTGCTGCCTGAGGTTATTGTAGTCTGCATGCCATTTTTGGACCATTGGAGATTTAACTCATCAGAATCTTTCCTCAGGAGTTCTCCATGATTCCTTTCTTGTACTTAATGGAAAAGCTCTTTCTTTTTGCACTCATCTTGTCTGGGAGGGAGTAATTGAAGACTTACGAGACTGGAGTGGCAACACAAAATGGCACTGGTTAAGAAGAGAAAACACAACTACAGTCATTTGTTATCAAGTGCACATGCTTTACCCGCGTTCTGTACTTTGACTGATCAAAGTATACCTGCCAGTGTTTATGGCCAAGGATCTCAACCATCAAGTGTGAGTGATGATTAGGGCTATAGTAAGAATCATAGGGGACTCTCAGGGAAAGAGTCTTATGACTTTCTGCAAAGAGAAGAAGAAGTTGGGTGTCAAAATGGTCTGAAAATGGTGATCAGAGTATGATAACTTCAGTCAATGCGTGTCAATAATATTATTTTATAATTTAACATGTCCGTTGTGTGTTGTTGACTTAACTGGGGCATATTTTTGGGGTAGGGCTTATATCATGACCACCCTGGAAAACCATGTTAGGCCTTATTCTCTGGTTAGGTCTTATTTTCAAAGAAATATGCTATCTATATATATATATATATATATATATATATATATATATATATATATACAGATTTTATGGCTATTTTTCTTTCATTTTTCTTTGCTCTGTGTCTCCTCTTCCTACTTCCTTTATGCTACTTAAATGGTTTCATATGGTATCATCTAGTAGACATTTTCAGTACACAGCACCATCCCAGTGAGAAGCAGAGATTATACTCTCTGTTGCCAACTTTTACTGATTTGTGCATCTACTTTTTCTTCTGTACATATGTAATCAAGTAACATCATATCATTTTCTATAACCTATCCTTCTTGTCATCAAATAGATGACTGGCTTTCACCAAAACTTGTATTCCCTACATGGCTGTCAAACCTGCAAGGGGAAAAAAATAGCTGTTACATGCTGGTTTTTAGCTTGTATTCTTCAGCTTACCTTACACTGCTTTCCCACTTCCCATTTATAAACTAGATTTTACTGAGCATTAAAACAATCACAAGTCTGTTAATAGTTTTAGAATTTTAGCCAGAAGAATATCACTAAACTATCCATTTCTGAACTTTCTGGCTACTGCTGGAACACATTTTGCAGTTCTAGTTACAATTTTACAATATAAGTTTGCAGATTCCAAGTACCACAAAAAGGCCAGTTATTCTTCATTGCAAAGTCTGCAGCATAGAGGAAGGAAGTTTTGATTATTACACAGATAACCCATTTCAGCTAGCTGTCTGGGCAATGGAAGTTCCAGTTTCGGGAAGGAAAAGAAAGAGGAGACATTGCTTCTCCCAGGGTGGATGTTGTGGAATATGATGATGTGTGTCTGACATCATGGCTTCTGGTAAAGACTAGAGGTCATTGGCAGTAGAATCAGTTGTTAATAAAGTAAGCATAACAATCGAAGAGTACATCCCTACAGAGGGAGAGGTGTCTTCATCATAACAATCACATTCGTACCCATGTGGCAATGTCACCCAGCAGAAAAAAGGATTAATGCAGAGCAAAGCAGACTACAACAGCCAGCTGCATTACCACAAAGCTTTACTCAGTTACTATTCTTTAGTTATTCGTAGTGTATAGCCCAGTATCTATAAAGCTTTTTTGCCTGAAGAGAGGGGACCCACCCAATGAAGGGTTATGTTAGGGTATCCCCAATGTGTGGTAGCCATGGGAGTTAAAGCATTGGGAGGTAAAAGTCACACTATCAATAATGAGTATGAATAAAGGACACACAAACAGCATATACATGGTAGAACAAGCCACACTGTAGCACTTCACTAAAGAATGTTTTCTTTTATAGTCTGAAGTACTTTAAACCAGCATGGAGTATCAGCAGAAATCTCTAGAAAAAAAATATTTTAGATTTAATTAACACCTTGTGCAATCCAAACTGCCTGTCTATTCAAGAGAGATACCTTCCCATTTTGATGACACTTTAGTGATCTAAGAGTACATTATACACATATATTACATGTTGGCAGTCTAATTACTTTCTTAAATTCTTGCTGCCTTCTGCCTGATTTCTTTATATCTTAACTGTGATCAAACACTGTCCTGCAATGTTGTGATAAACATCAAACCCAGTAAACACGTTTTGTATTTTGTCCATATGTTACAATAATTTATACCATGTAGAAAAGTTACATGGTTTATCAAAGTGAGCAAGTCAGCATTCTGTTAAAACTGCTACATTGTCTTAAAACAGTGTTTTCAGAAGAAACACCCAGCTTTATCAAGCAACATGAACGTAAGCAGCATTCCACATTCCCTGTGATATAATGGTCTCAAGACTATTTGTAGACATTGCCTCCTGCATCTGGGGTATCCAGAAAACATTTTTATTAGTTTAAGGTCTGTGCCCATCCATGGACTATGCCCTTGGATAACAAACTGCACTGAAGCTGTTTTTTTCCAGAATCATGTTTCAGGAATTGTTATGTTTCCCAAAGAAACATTGTTAATTGTTGCTGGCTATGTTTGCTCTGCTGGAATTTGGCAAGAAAGCTAAATTTAATTAGTGAGTTTTGCAAACTATTACCTGTATTATAATATGAATGGAAGGAATTGGAAAGGTCACAGAGCTCCATTTTGACATTTTCTGCTTGCTAAAGTCAACAATTTAATGATTCATGTGCTATGAAGAAACATTTCTAAATCTATACAAATATGTGGGTATGTATTTTTGTATGCATCCATCAGTTAATTTGCGGTAGTTAACAGAACTAACTATGTTAATTTATGGAAAACACATTTGATGTCCCGTTAATACTTTTTCATCCCTGAATTTGGTAGTAAGCTACATTTTTTTGGGAGAGAAATTTGGAGATACTTATTTTCAAACTTCTTTCATGGGTTTCAGATTTGATTTGTTGTACATTTAATATATATATATTTTTTTCTTTTTAGCCTTTTGTTTGCTTTTTAAAGCAAATATAATGGTACTTCTACTTTGTTATGCATTCCTGAGCTTAGTTTTGTATGCATTTTAGTATTTCTGAACTGATTTAACTTGCATTATTTGTATGTAAGTTTTATTGGAAACTAGATATATAAGCTCATATGCTTTTGCTAAGTAACTCAAACCAAGAAGTATGTAGTCAATGACACAAAACTGATGTTTATGGAAAGGTACTATTTTGGTAAGGTAAACAACTCCATTTGTTGAATACCCATACCTTATAAATACCGGCCCATAGTCATAGCAAACCTCCACAGTACACAGTGCACTGTTGTTAGGAGGTGGCCATATGAAAGCATGTCGCAATTCATAACATCAGCTAGTACTATGGAGCAGTGAGAAAACAGGTTGGGAAGTGGTACATGGGAAATGGCATATAACGACATGGAAATGAAGTCGCACAGTTTAATAAGTGCACAATTATATGAAAAGGAGCATCTCTGACAGCAGGTCACGATTCGCAGTTCTAGTGCACATTAGGCATACAACAAGTCATGCATCCCCATAAGAGCAAAAGCACATGGGAACATTTGAAGTTGCAACAAGTACAGTTACTTAAAGTAGAATTTGCATTTGTGAACTAATGTTTACTGACTACAAGATGTTGTTAAGTCACAACTGGTAGCATGACACAGCGGCATACAGAGCAAACAAAAACTATACCAGCAATGGATTGTATACCACTAGCTTATGAACCAGAAGATGATTGTCAATTTTTGTGTTGAATGTGTTACCACTTGGGCATTAGTTGACATGTATGACCTACTAGTGGTATTGGGGGAAATGCATGGACTCCTATACTGGTGGATACCAAAGGGTCTATATCAGAAGATCGAAGTTTCAAAACTTTGAATCTGATATGGTCGATACCATATGATCGAAGTCTTGAAACTTCAAATCTTTTAACAGAGATCTCCATACAGCACGAAAAGAGAATATTTCCCTTTTCTGCACTGTAGTGCGATCTCAGAGTTGGTATATTTAAGTAGCAGGACTTGTGTGGGGGGGTGCATCTCCCCTACTTAGACCATTTAAATGGTTTGTTTTTATAGGTTGTTGTGTCTTATTACATTTTTGATGTTTCAAGACTTCGTTTATATGGTGTCGTCCATATCAGATTTGAAGTTTTGAAACTTTGATAATGTAATATATACCCGATACCAAATAATAAGTAATCATTAGGGATATTCCTTGAAACTAACGTAAGCTCACAAAATGACATTAAATGGTGGCAAAGTCAAGCATACGAATTTGATGCTGCAGACAGTATATTATATTTACTAATTATTAAGGCAAAACTCACTAAGCAGTACACTACTGATCTTTTACCGAGTTTAGTCTAAACTCCAAAAGTGATAAGCAAACAAAGGTGTGGCATTTCTAAATAAAATTATTCCTCTCAAGAATGTTTGACAAATCTGAAACCTGAACTAAAAAACAGCCTCTATGAGGTGTTCATTAACTTCTGAATGTGCTAAGCTTCAGTAATGCTGTATAGTCTTCATACATATATGTGTGTGCATAAATACTGAAACCTAAAATGTCAAAAACTCACCCAGAATTGCACAACAGGGGGAACGGGCAAATTCCCATTTTCAATATTTTGAGTTTTCAACAAATATCATAACAATTTATTAAAAATAGGTATTATTATAATATTCAACAAAACAACTAAAGTATTTACAAAGACATCCACTACAATCAGATCAATTAATTAAACTAAAATACCATGCTATTGAAATTAAAATTTTTAACAAAAAATAAGATGTTTTTCTATTTGTTCTAGTCCTAACTGTGTTTATTTCCATATGGCACACTATATTCATAACATTTTAAATTCATTGAACATTTCTAGTTATTATTTTCCTAGCCACTGCTAGAATAGACCATAACAAGGGACACTTAACCTTTTAACACTTTGAGGTACAGGTGTGTTGAATAATATAAGAGATTTAGAAATAATGAAATTATCTGTAAAAGAGCCTGCAAAATTCATTAATTGACTTCCAGTATTCTTTCAATTTTATACAGTCATAAAACATATGAGCCCAGTCAGCATTAATTTCTACATTACATCTCTTACATAGATTATCTTTATTATTTATTTTATTCATCATCAAAGGTGTATAAAAGATCTATGTAAAATGTCCATGTATAAAGTCTCCAGACAATGGAAGACGTAGTTCTATAAGCAGATTCCAATATATATTGTTTATCTTGTTGATTTGGTGGGTCCCCATTAATAGAAGTGAAATAATTCCAGTATGAATCTACACTGTAAAAAGTTTCTTGTCTGATAACTTTATGTATGTATGAAAGTTTACCTTTATCAGAAACTTTATGTTGTAAATTTAATATCAAGTAATCAATCAGTGTTGGAATAGATTCTTTAACAGTTATAGACATTAAATCTATTTTATTAATGAGATGTTGTCTAAAGGTCTGAACCTCTAACCAGCAAGTTTCTCTTAGATCAAATTATTGTTTTAAGAAATCTAGATTTTTAACTTTATTATCAGATATCAACTGATACCAGTACTTTAGATCATTATCTATAGCTAAATGAGTTCCTTCAGAAGTAGATGACAAAAGCATACCCTGAGTATACATTATAGGAAATACAATAAAATTCCATTCCCTATACTTAGGGTGCATGAATATAAAGTTACGATAGCTAATAATAATAATATTTAATGGGTAACAAACCATATGTTTAGGTGTAATAGGTGAAGTACAAAATTCCTTTAGTAACCATAACATGGAGTTATTTACAATCATATTTTTATGTGTTAAGGAGATTTTCATGAAGTGTATACTAATTAGCTCCCAATAATCTTTCCATTTTGTGACATATGACTGATCTATTAATAAAGTAATAACTTTTACAATAGAAGAGATAGTATATAAATTAAAGTCTGGAAAAGAAATACCCCATTGAGACCAGCTATTAGTATGTTTCTTTAATGCAATCCTAGGTCTATTAGGTGCCCATAAGAAATTTAACATTAGTGTGTTCAGTTTCTTGATAATTATTTTTGTAGGTGGAAGTATTATTGATTGTATTAAGTATAAAATCTTGGGGAATATTATCATTTTAATAATTGTAAGTCTCTCCTCCATAGTAAAAAACATATTATTCCAGGTATTAAAAAGATTTTGTATATTAAGAAAACAGGTATTATAATTATTATATATAATAGATTTAATATCTTTAGATAGTATTATACCTAAATAAGTTATCTGACCTGAATTGGGTACATATTTAGTAAAATCACTAATGAGAATATTTTTTCATGTATATATAGGTAGTATTTTAGTTTTTTGAGTTTTCAACATTTTGAGTTTTAGTATTTTGAGTTTTCAATCAAATGAATGAAAAATGTGTGTGTGTGTGTGTGTGTGTGTGTGTGTGTGTGTGTGTGTGTGTGTGTGTGTGTGTGTGTGTGTGTGTGTGTGTGTGTGCGTGCATGTGTGTGTGTGTGTGTGTGTGTGTGTGTGTGTGTGTGTGTGTGTGTGTGTGTGTGTGTGTGTGTGTGTGTGTGTGTGTGTGTGTGTGTGTGTGTGTGTGTGTGTGTGTGTGTGTGTGTGTGTGTGTGTGTATGACACCTCAGTGGCTCAGATGTCAATGGTATTTATACCTCACTTAGTGCAATACCATGGGCACCATGAATGGGTTCAGTATGATGGAAGAGTTTTGGAGAAACATCTACATATCAGTAATATAGCTTATATCCACTGTGATCTTATATTTATAGGTACCATTACTTACATGGTTGTTACTGAAGATATGAAAATAGGCTGTAAGTTAAAGGTCAGTGAAGATAGAAGAGTTATCAATCATGAATATTCCATGAAAGGTAATGTCATTAGTAGTTCGCATACCATAACAAACTGACTGAACATAAAAACTGAATTTTATAGACTCTAAACTGGTTAGGTTACTATTTTTCAGAATGAGAGCTGTTTCACTGATATAGAAATGTTTCTATCATTAGTATTACTTTGTTAATTAACTGTATAAAGTTGGATTACATAAACAGGTTTAATGTGGTTAAGAAAGCAAAACAGGGCTTAATGTTTACTGCTGAAATAACTATAGGCGGGGATGGGTGGGAAGGCAGGTTTAAGGGATGTATTAAAACTTTACACATAAATAAAACCAAAACATATGTATTCTATATAAAATGTATTTTGGCATTTGATTTTATAATCATAAGTAAGGCCCTCCATGTCTATTAATTTCCACAATTTATTCCCTTTTTATTATGTTTGACCTTTGGCCGAAATTATTCTGTTGAAATCTGGGACAAAGTTAACTCTTTTTTTTTCATAGGCATACCTTCTGTGCATATGAAAGCAAGAAATATGAAGTGAAACTAGTTAAAATTTATATACTCAGATGTTTTACTGCTGCTAGAAAAACATGTTTTAGCAGTCATGTACCTTTACATACACTGCAGCCATGGAAAGTATAGTAGAACTTATATTAATACATTTGCTTTTGCAATGAATACTAAAACCAGTCAAGCATGAAATTATGCTGAGATTTTTCATACCTATGGGACTCATAACACAAAGTTATATTTCTAGTTAACATTCTTAAAAAACTATTTACAGTTAATACTTTTCAGTGAGCATGAAAATATTAACAGAATCCCTGTATTGTCTCCAAGTTCCAGTAGGAACTACCACAACACAGCACACCTGCAAAAAATATCAAAGGAAATACATTGCTATAAAACAATTGAGCACTCCACAAGTACCAGATAATCATTCTCTGCTTTGCATTTTGTAGGATTTCCAGTCAGTTCTACTAACAAAGGACAATTACTTTAAAGCATTCATCTATTAAAACTAATAATTTTGTATCAACCTGGCTTAACCAATTTGTTTCTTCTCCTACTATTTAAATATTATTTGCATATTTAATTAAATCAAGAAGGTATAATTCACACAGCATACCCTAGTTCCTCTCTTATAGTGGCTGAAGAGTTTTAAGAATAGCAAATTCTTGAATTTGTAATTCACAAAATAAATCTAATGTGGAATTCAGAAATGTATTGCTGCTCTGCAGTGCAAGTCTTATATAATAAAGAGTCAGATGTAGAGGAACTAAACATAAACCACAAATAAAACAAACAACTCAACAAACTGTCCATATGAACTTTTAATACAATTAAGGAATTTTGAGTTAAAATTGAAAAGACTTCATAAGAATGGTTTACAAACAATGATAACCTAATAAATAGCCCCTGAAACAGCATCATATGATTAAAGCACATTCAGCCACATTAACTCATACATTTATGCCTCAGTCTTAAGACACCAATGATAGAGATAGCATCATTCAACCTGGGGGTTTTATCTGCTTCATAAAAATCTGTCAGTATAGTTCCTTATATAAGAGTCTGTTGCAATCAGTCCCACCTCTGTTGTCCCTACCATCCCCTTCCAATCCAAAAAAGTTAATTTGTTAAATTTTGCACACTCAGCATTGTGATTGCCAACACATTACTCACGTCATCTCTCTTAATCACATATACATGCTGATAAATATGCTGTTTAAGGGCTTTCTCCATTTTATCCACACAAAAAGCATGATTTTTCAAACCAGAAGTATTGCAATCAAAATGCTCAAAAATGGTATGAATTTGATTTTGGTCACTAATCATAATAAAACTATTGTTATCCATAAACTTGCAGTGCTTACAAACTCCACAGGCAAACATCACTGGGGGTGATGATTAGACAAAGTTTTTCTATGATTAAATTCAAACCTCTGCTTTAAGTTAAAACCACATTTATAAATAAAGGTAGGTTTTCCCTTTAAACAACCCTCTTAGACCATCACGAAAGGAGAACATCGTCCAATGGCATGAAATGATTGCTCTGCCAAACTCTATCCTATGTTTCCTGGACCACCTTACCAACGGTTTCCTGAGGACAGGTGTTAAATATTCAGTCCTTTTATAGCCACCTTATAAATCACTTTCTTTATCAAAGACTCTTGATATTTTCTATTCAAAAACAATACCTTCAAAATTTCCACCTCAGAGGAAAAAAATATAATATTTCACTTCATCCATCTAGGATAATTACTATGGACATATACATAGGAATTGCTAAAATGGACTACCTTAAAATATTTGAATACAACTTTTCACCATCTGGAATTTTATAAACTAAAGAAAAATCAAGAAAATTAATCTTCACAAACGAGAAATTGTAAGCAAATTTTAAAACTCTGTTGTGTCATGTAAATATTAAAATAATTCCTTCAACTGAGATACAATAAAACATATAATCAATGTGGTATAAATAAATATCAGTACACAGGAAAAAATCCAATGGTCTCACTAGTGTCTTCTAACAATAATATAGGAATAGTTTAGCAGAGAGTAAGTGTCTTAAGAATTGGATATCATTGTTTTTAAACCATTCTGGTGAATGATGATTTTAAGATGAAGGTTCTTAATTTGATTAAAAGTTTTTTCCCCACAAATAATAACGAGAAAATCCATCTCATTACCAGTGTCATACACAGCCATGAAATATAGTTAAATGCCCTCACACAATGTGACCTCATAAGTAATATTATCATCCATTACATGCATGTAGCAATGACAGTAGCACACGCCATATATCACATTGTATGATGTTCCAGCTGTATGGCCCCCCCCTTCCACCCAGACAAGCATTAGTCATACTGCATACACATCACTGTATGCATGCAGTGACAGCCACACCATACATGACCAAATCAGGTCATGCCACACTTAAATTATTAAAACCTATCTAAGAAATGAACCAATCTGCAGATGCTTTAGGAACAATGGCTAATGAACAAATGCATCAAACATCAAATAATATCTTAGAAAGTTAGTTGATTATGCACTATGAACAGCACAAATAAAACAAATATACTGCCATAATTGTTGAACCTAAAATGGCACCAACAGTATTATTGAAAGTTTCTGTATTTGCTCAGAGTTTCTCTAATTGTTTCTCAACCGATATTACGTACATATTTATGCTAACTATGTTATACACTTTTATTTCCTAAATACATTTGTATATTCATTGTAAGTAGTACATATTCATCTTGCTAGAGCTGTTTTAAATGTACTGACTATTGTTGTAAATATAATGAATGCATGCAAACATTTTCCATGTGTTAGCTCTATTAGATTTACTGAGCTGTTATGAGCCTGAATTATAGAGCACCCACCCGGTCATCAAATAGTAAATAAATAAATAAATTGTTAAATAAATCACAGACTGCTGTTAAGTTGACTAATTGAAAGAAAGTTCAGTAGAACATGTGGCACATAGAGAGCAACAGTCACTCTACATTGATGACCTCACTGCTGTGATCCCCACCTCTCATTTCTTTAGTTTGCCAGGCTGTCTCCTACAAATGTCTCCTGTGAGAGAGATACTGCTCAGCAGATTATGGGAAGCCAGTTCTATCACCTTGGTTTCCAGCTCATGCCAGGTATCTGCTTTTCAATGTCCCCTCACAGTGATGGAGTAGCCTTTATGAGAATCATACTGTACATAATACAGAACAATAAGAATATCTGCAGTGAACCAGACCATTGCCCTCTTCTTGGTAGGAAGAGGGTAATTCATTGACCTCATACCTCTGATGCCTTAAAGTTTTTGTGAATATGATATTAAGTATGGATGCTTGTTCACATATAGAATACCTTTATGTAGATTCCTTTCTGAGTTACACCTATCTTTACAGTGTACAATGGTTATAGTTATGAATATAAGTGAAAAAATTATAATGCCCATACTGCTGCTTATAGATACACAGAAATCCTGCCCCTTTACAAAAGTTAGTTACATCACAGACAGCCTCCATATCCATAAATTACAATTGCTTATTTGACTGTAACTATACACCTCCAAGATCTGACAGAGATGAAATTAACAAATACATACATAACTGCCTCACAAGAATGTATCTTCTCATCTCATTGCTGTCATGAATACAGAGTGCATACCACTACACTTCCCCATACCTCTCAATCACTTAACTGAAGAATGACTTAGAAAGTTAAAAAAAATAACGAGAAACAATGGAAATCAGGGACGTTAGTTAGATGAAGATGATATATTAATACTTGGACCTTTATGTACTTTGAAAGTTGCTACAATAGCATGTTTTTTTATGAAAGCTATTAAGTCTGAAACTTAAATATCTGTCATGATTTAGTAATTGGAGTTCTCATTGATTTGTGAGCAAAACACAAACATTGTGAGGCACAGGCCAAAAAACAAAGCAAAAAAAAAAATACACGTTGCAAGATCAGGGACAATTGAGCACATATATTTCCCTCCATGCATGCATACATATTGGCTGTACCTCCGAAATTTGCTTATGAAGAAATGAATGACTAAATGCATAACTTCCACAATGAATGCAGCTTCTCAGCTTACTAATGCCAAGATACAGTGTAAAACCCATTGCAGGCCCCCCTATTGCTTTTAACCTCTTAACTCAAAAATCAGGGAGAAAAAATAGCAGAGGAAAAAGAATCAGAATCATAGGTAAATAATGCCTTTATATACCTGCTCAGTATATAATGCCTTATATACTTAGAAAGTTGCTGCAAAGCTTTCCATCTGCAAGCTTTTTTTTCCTGAATGATATGAAATGTGTGACTTGAATGTCTGTCATTATTTGATTGAAATACCCACTGATTTTCCCAAATAAATTTAGAAGGAGCAAACTAAAATGGGAGGAAACATCTGAAACATTTTGCAAAATTAAGAGCTGACAGCATCTATCCCACACACACACACACACACACACACACACACACACACACACACACACACACACACACACGTATATATATATATATATATATACACACACACACACACACACACACACACACACACACACACACACACACAGGTGTATACACACACACACACACACACACAGGTGTATATATATATATATATATATATATATATATATATATATACACACACACACACACACACACACACGTGTATATATATATATATATATATATATATATATATACACACACACACACACACACACACACACACACACACACACACACACAGGTGTACACACACACACACACACACACACACACACACACACACACACACACACACACACACACACACACACGTAAATTAAAAAATAGTTACCCTACTTCATTCTGGATAAACAACATGCATAGGGCAAACAAAAATATACAGTATTTTAAATTATTAAAAAAAAAATACTTGTTCCCACAATCATACTTTTGCAAGCAGCTAGTATGCTTCTTTTCAGTTTCAGTTAGGCAGCCTGAGCTAATAGAAATGGCTCCTTGCTACTTCAAGCAGCAGCCAATGGAAACCCTTTCCAGTGACTTTTCTGCTTGTAGAGCCTTGATTATTTTTACATTTTAGCTGCTTCTAATGTTTATCTCTTTTTGAAAACAGACTGCCCAGAAAGTATGCCATTTTCGTTTCTTTTTCTTTTCTTTAGTTAACTCACAAGAGCTTGAATCTCAAAACATGTGTAGTAGTATGTCAGGATTTCTGTAACTGATTTAAGGAAATAAAATTAACTAAACAATTCTATGCTTAAAAAAGTAAAATAATAACAAAGTAATTACATTTGCTAGTTTTTTCCCACTGGGTGCTGCAGGACAACAGTTAGCATCAGGATCTGTCCCATGTATTTATTATTATTGATTTTAGAAAATGACTGCTTTATTTTTCAGGGCCATATATTTAGACAGACAGTGCTTGCGATGATGGAAACAACTGATTTATGCATGTTGCGAAGATAAGAGTATTTACTGTTCCCTTTCCACAATTAAATTATATCTTTGCTTTATAGATGGCACTTGATTTCTTCTGGTATGGTATGTTAGTAATGAAATACTTGCTGATTTTATAAGCTACATTAACAATATTATGGAATTTTTACAACTTAAAATTAAACGATTTACAATTTTTGATGTAGAAATTTACAAGAAGTTTAGTCTGAAAAATTTTCGAACCATGTAGCTCAAAAATGCATATTACATTAATAGTCTGTTACGCTATAAAACTGGGCATTGTAGAGAAAAGAACCTAACAAAATTATAATTCTGAGAATAAGATGATTAGCTGGCGATGACAATAAAATGAATAAAAGTATAATGAAACTACACAAAATGATTTTGGCTATGGAGTTACCTTTGATAAGGGGCAGAAAATATGATATATTTAGTCAAAAATTATAGAGAAATTTGAATATTAAACAACTTTGCACGCTTAAGGTGTTTATAAGAAACAAATGGAAGTGCATGTGCTAAGAAAGGGGCAACAATATATATTCATTTAGTGTGGCTTCAGGCTTAATTAAATTAATTGTAAAGAAGAACTTGTACCATTAGAAACCAGTCCCCTCTCAGGCTTTCAGTAGTAGAATGTATATGAACCCTTTTTTAATGGAAGGTACACAATTTAAAGAATATTGGTGAAAAAGGAGAGTCTATGAAGAAAAGAGATGTTTCACCAGTAAACCTAAGGAAAAATATATTTGTCAATGCTATAAAGTCAGTAAGTGCATGGCAAATAGTCCACATTGTTTGGCCTGCATGATTAGATGAATCTTTGGAAATAAGCGTAGGAAATTTTGTAATGCAAAACTATGATGTAATTAGTGAACACGTTCAGTTTTCTACACAGACAAGAAGGTAGTAAGTTACAGCAGAGAGTATTAGATCAGTATTATTCGCTATGATGGAAAGAAAGAAAGATATTATGCCCTATACAGACTTGCAGATAAAGATGAAAATTAAAAAAAAAATACATTTTTTGTATCTGTAATGCAACAAGTAATGTTGTATGAGAGAGGTGGGAAGAGGGTACAACTAGTAATAGTAGTAATATACAGTGGACTTTTCCTTGTGGCTCCTGTAATTTTTGCCATTTAATTGATACACATAATAGCTTTGTGTACCCTTATACTGGTGTTACATATAATTTTAAAGTTCATGCGACTTGCAGGACAAAAAATTTAGTTTACTTGGCACAGTGCAATGTCTGCAATAAATTTTACATAGGCAAAACCAATAGGATGCTATTTGAAAGAATGAGGGAGCATCAGAGGGACATCAGGAACTCTAATGTTAATAACTCTCTGGCTAGGCATATGAAAGACACTGATATTAAACATCATTTTAATTTTTAAGTTATTGAGATGGTCAATGAAAATGGTAAACTTGGTGATATCAGAAAGCCGTGAATTGTTTTGGATACTACATCTGCAAGCTGATAAAGCTTTTGGATTAAATGACAAGGTTTCTTTAAAACCTAAATTGAAGAACAGGAGGTTTTAATTGTTTCTTATCATGTGTTTGTGAACTGCATATTTTATTGGCTGCTTCTTTTTTAAATCTGTATTTAATAACCGAATTGTGTAATTCAACATGGTCTGAAGAAGTTTTTATGAAAGTGCTTACCAGTTTTATTTATTAAAGTGTTTACAAGTACCTTCTAGCCTCTGGCACATTTTTTACTAATATTTTATGTTTTATGTGCTTCTGATTCTCATTTGGTGGTTTTGTTCTTTTTAAAATTAATTTTTGTCATCTCATGTCCTTATAATTATGCCAATAGTTTTATCTTACAGATTTGTAAGGACTCTGTGATATATATTTATTTTCAATGTATTTGAAATATTTGATTTTAACTCACAGTCTTGCATGTTAAGGGACTTAATACCACACATAAAATGAATGGCTGTTGTAACCTGAAACACTTGATGTAAGCAGGGATTTTTATCCTTGCTGTAATTAATTGCTATCTGAATCCATGCTTCATTTTAAGTATGTATACGTGTGTGTGTGTGTGTGTGTGTGTGTGTGTGTGTGTGTGTGTGTGTGTGTGTGTGTATACACACACACACACACACACACACACACACACACACACACACACACACATGGATAATTAAGTTTAACAAATTAACCCACATATTTTTGAGACCCACAGACACTGAAATTGTAAATTGAGTGTCTTATCAATAAGACATTATTCTGTCATTTATTTCTACTTCTGACAACACAGAAGTTATCACTAACAAACAAAGAGCTGTATTTTTTTGTTTTGGTTTTGGCTAATTTCAAAATCATTTAACAATTATGGGTCTCCTCATGAGTCTGTAATTCAGCTTGTCTCATATTAGTTTTCATAGTCTGACATTACTGTCCTAAGGCTATATAAAGCAACTAGAGTAGTCTTAAAAATATAGCATTTTCCTGAGCAACCTAATAGAGCCTGACCTAAGATGGTCCCTCATTATTGGACCACATCACTGTTAGTGACAGCTTCCTTCTCACTGGCTGACATGAGGTCAGCTCATGAAAACATTGTGATGCAAGCTAATAGCTTTTAAAGCTAAGGTGTTTTCTAGATCACATTCTATTTCTTTTTCAGGTGGCACCTGCATAAAGTTGAAATAAATAAAAATATGAGCATGAATATAATGGACATATATGGAGTCAACACTGTCTGTCAGAAGAGAAAAGGCATTTTCTAGAAGCTTGTCTTAGTATCACACCAACATACCTGTAGACAGATACACATTGACTTGAATCAAAATAAATTAGACCAGACAGTGTGAAATGCAACTAGGAATGGAAATGTCTTAGATATCATACTGATAAGCTTATAATCTTTCCGCTTCCCACCAGTGGTTAAACCGTCTGCATTTAACACAGATCATGACACCATGATCATTAACCTAAGTGTAAAATCAAACACAGTCATACATAAACCATCCTTAATAAACTTTACCAGAAAGCAAAGTACGATGCACTATATGGTATAGATATGAGAAACAGGCTGGGATTATAATATCTTCAATGACCCAAATAAGTCTTCTAATAGATTACCAGTTAGTTAAATATATGTATTTCTATGTATATCATTAACACATGCATTCATGAACACATATCAGTTAAACGCAAATTATCAGGTAAATATACCAAAGAACATTTTGGTAGATTCACATAATTAGTACGATACACAGCAGGAAAAGCAGACACTACTTTGTCTTCAGAAATGACCCTAGTCATAAAAAACATATTTTAAATGAAATGCAGAAGTTACTTACTTTTGACTGCTAAGATGAAAGTAAGTATTCAACTTGAACTCAAAAGTTTAAAGTGGTATAATAAGGTATTCTTTAAAGGCATCAAAGTTAAGGGGATAGAATTGACACGGTTACTTGTGTAAATAGTTATTATTTGCTTTATTTTCTTAGTGTGATTGCACCTGTATCTAAAATTTCAGTAAAATATTACAATAAAAGTAAAGAAAGAAATGACAAATGAAAAGGAAACATTGTGAACGCAGCATGTAATCAATAAACAATGAAGTGACCATCCAGCCACAGGATACGGCAAATCTTCTTGCAGAAACATGCTAAGCAAATTTCAAAGTAAGCAATAAAGCAATATGTCAGAGTGCTGTAAAGACAAGGGGCAACATTCCTTGTATAACTTGTACAATTATATCTGCTGCGGTGCTGTCACACAGGAAAGTAACTCAAATTATCCTACACTCAGTCAAGGAAGACTAAACAAGACCCTTACTAATGCTGTTAAAGAAAATGTTAGCATGTGGACACATCTCTGATAATTAGTGACATGATGTACTCAGACCAATTCACAACAGTGGATCACATCTGACCCAATAAATTTAGCGCCATAAGACTGACCGATATCATATACAATATGATGAAAAGAATGATAATGGAGCTTATCCAAAAGGATGCAGGGTCCTACTTCAGTTATATATCAAACAGCATGGATTTCCTAAAGGTGTCTCTTCCCTTTAGAATCGTGTGACTTTGTATGAAGCAGTTACATTAACACCTGTTGAAGGTGACACACACTACATACTGCTTATTTTGACTCTTCTATAGTTTTTGATACTGTTTCAAATAAATAACACATTAACACAAAATTGCAATTCTTATATAATTTAATCACACTTCAAATGCTAGGATGCAACAAATCAGGGTGGGAAGTTACCTGCCTTTTTCAACAGGGCTTGCCAGTGGCTTCCTACATAGCTCTCTGCTGGGACCACCTCTTTTTGTACTGGTTTTCTCACATATAAATGTGGGAAATGGGCTACAGATCATAGGGTAAAAGGAGGTCACTTGGCTAATGTCCCTAGAGCCATTTTAAGCCTAGCCATTCATGCCCTAATTTTCCCAGTTATCAGTGACCATGCACAAGAATAGCTTTGTTATATGCCTGCATCTTAGGGCATCTACACACTGCCCCTGTGGATAAGGGACAGAGGCAACAAGCCAGTAGTAAATATGTGATTTCTCAGCCATTGGTCTAAATTACATTTGAAAAGACTTAGGGAAGAGTTCTGTTTCACATGAATAGCAAGTCTGTTCATGAGAACAGGTAATCTTTGAGACACATATCTGTTCCTCCAACGTGCATTTTTTTTTATGTCACAGACAGTGTTTCAGGTAATTCTACAGTTCTTTGTTTTGTACATGTGTAGCAGATCCATCAGGGATGGATCAGAGAACACTATGTGTGTTAATCATAGATCACCCCTCAGTAGTCTGTAGGAAACCAACTACAGGGAAAGGGCTTTGAGGCAGTTCACACAGGGACATATTATTCACACCCTGGATTCTTTTAATGAGGAACCTCTGTGGCCACTCCAGCTGTTGCAAATGCCTGGTCAGGTACATTCAGAAGGGTGCATTGTACTTAATTATTGGTATAATGAGAGCTGAGTATAGTGGGACTATGACCTCTTTAGATCTATATGCCATGTCCTTACTTACAAGGTGAGCCAGGTCAAATGATTTTCAAACTAACATGGACACATATTAATCAAAGTTTAGGTTACTGTCAACCTGAGTTCCCAAGTCTCTTACCTCTAAGTCTACTCTTAGGGGAGGGCTCTCAATGTTGAAATTTGCAGGGGTGGTTGCTTTCCCAAAGGGTATGATTATGCATTGTTTTTGCATTGAGTTTTAGGTCATGATTCTGGTATGAGTTATTTGTCTGCGTCAAACCTTCCTGGAGGAGATCTACATCTTGGGGGATTCAATGACTGCTACCAGCTTGCACTTGTCACCATATTTGGTTGGCCAAAGGCTCTCTACATTTACCTTGACTTCAGAGAAGTATATTCCAAACAGGAGAGGTCCCAGTACCAAGCCCTGTAGTTCGCTTCTAGTAACAGACCTTTTGCTGGAGGTGGGTTCCACCACCCTAACTTCATGTGTCCTATTTGTGAGCCATTTCACTATCCATTGCATGACACAGGGATTAATGCCTAATTTTGTGAGTTTGTCTGTAATACTCAATGAGGCACTGTGTCAAATACCTTTGCCAGGTCAAAGTAAGCAGTATGTACCATTTTGCCCTTGTCCATGGCTATGGTAACCTTCTTGAAGAAGTCTACCAAGCTTAGTAGGCATGACCTGCCCTTGATGAAACAAAACTGGAATGGGTCCAGTGTTTCAAAATGTCTTATGTCTTTGTTTATCAGGTTCACAGCAATTCTTTCCATTGCCTTGCATACAACTAGTCAAACTTATGGGCCCGTAGTTCCCTTGATTTGTTGATGGCCCAACTTTGTGTAGAGGGATGACAGTTGTAGTCCTTCATTCCTTAAGGATGAAGCGTATCTGAAGGTTGTAGCTGAACAGATATTCTAGTAGGCCTGACAGGTCATGTTTCAAGGTATTTAGGAAGCATCTTGGGATATTATCATGACCCATTGATGCAGTGTTTTCAGCTCTGGAGAGTGCAGTGAGGACCTGTTCTTTAGCGATAGTTGGAGGAGCAATGCTAGAGGGTATTTTCTTGGAGGAAACTTGGCGGATAGGGAGAAGGTATCATGTAAGTAGATCTGCCACTAAATGGAGCACTATGACATTTGGCAAAAAAAGTAAATTACAAAATTAATGGCCACTCAAGTAAAAATATTGCCATCTCTAAAGAACAAGGAGCAACAGTAAAAAAACAGTTACACTTACATGAGTGTGTATCTACCAAATTCACAGAACCATATTATGTAGCCCACCTACGTCTAAAGGGCATGGAGTGCCAAAGTGGAGCAGCACTTAGAGTTGTTGGCACACAACTCTAAGCTCGCTGGTTTGGTCATTGGCTGGGCTGCTTACTTAGCCAAGTTTGCATGTTCTCACTGTACTGGATGTTTGCTTGTTTATTTTTTTTCCTGTGAGCTCCCATTTCTCCCACATCACAGAGATGTGCCATAAGGGAACTGGATTACTTTCAAACATCTCACAAGTCTGAGTGCATCTTGCTATAGATTGGCAACACATTCAATATCACTTTCTCTGCCTCCTGCCCAGCATGTGTGTTGAGATAGGATATGTCTCCTTCTGCAACCCTGAAGTTTATTAAGTGTCCCTAGCCTTAAGTAGCATCCTACCATCACCCGGAATGTTGCCTCAATACAAACAGAAAATGATGGACTTTAACAACTGGCTTAGTTTCTGTTGTCATTCCAAGGGGATCCAGTACCTGACAACCTGGGAAGACATGATCGACAGACCACGATGCTTTGCCAGAAATGGCCTGCATCTATCTCCCTTGGGCATCAGGCTTCTGGCAAAGGTACTTGCCTCCCTGACAGTGCCTTTTTTAGGCAATGACATGAGGTCAAAACTACCAACATGAACATTTCATCAAAACGCAAATTAAAGGTCATGCATCTAAACTCTAGGAGTCTTAACATGAAACTGCACTCATTGCAAACATTCCTAACTCTGGAAAATGCTCACATCTGTGCAGTCACAGAATCCTGGTTCAAAGCTGCAGAGAGTACCCCAGCCATACCAAGTTACTCATCCTATCATACATTCAGACCCCAAATCGTGGACAGCTGAGCAAAAGGAGGTGGAGTTTTAATATATATTAAAGACATCACACCTCCAGGCTGGTCAAACAGTATGACTCATGGGAGACATTCCAGATGCAGTTAATCATTGACAAGACCCCTATTCAAATCATAGCTAGCTACAGGCCCCCATCTTTGACTTAAGATGCTCACGCCACCTATCTGGGCCTATTTGAATCTATCAAGATTCAACCCTTTACTTTGATCCTGGACGACTTTAGCTATCCAACCATATATTGGAAGAACTACTCATGCCAAAACACAAATGCTCAGAGATTCCTTGATTTTGTCAATGCAAATGCCTTGGACCAGCTGGTTGACATCCCACAAGAGGTGATAATATCTTGGACTTGGTATTAACCAACATGAGTAACCACTGCAGCATCCCTACAGTGTCATCCACCCTGGTAAAATCCAACCGCAAAGCAGTCACTTTCGAAGTCACCATCTCCCCCGACCCCCCCACTCACTAGGGTCAAACATATAAACTTCCCCAAAGCTGATTACAACCTCTTGAGGGAAGGTATATACAGCTTTACAGCCCCCCTCCCCCTCTGTAGGCACTGACACAAATGTTCAAACCTAGTACTATAGGAGCATTTATATAGCTGCATGGAATCAGGAATTGCCGACAGGACAAAATCATCCTCCTCAAGGAAGAGAAAACCTGTCTGGTATACATCTGCAATAAATAAACTCTATAATAAAAGGGAAAAAATTGCTGTCAAGACCAAGAAGGAGCAGGTACTTAATTGGAAGCAATCTCTCCTTAGCCTGATCAAGCAAATAAGAGCACTAGTGAAATCCACCAAAGCAAACTTCAAGTCCAAACTGGCCACTTCTAATAAAGACAACCATAAGGCCTTCTCCACATATGCACGCAATCTCAAAGGAAGCACTCAGATCTGCTCAGAACTGGTGGTCAAGGACACCACATACGCAAACACTGCAGATATAGCCAACCTGCTGGCAGACAGGTTCAGTAAAATCTTCAACCCTCTTTCCCCATCAGTAAATGAGGACATCCCCAGCACCTGCCCCCTTCCCTTATCTCTAGGGAGCAAGTCATCACTGCCTCTCAAAGGAAAGAAATAAAACCTCCATGAGACCTGATAATATCCCAGGGTGCATCTTACATGAACTGAGGCAGGAACTTGCAGCACTGTTAGGCACTCTAGTCAACTTAAGCCTGAGTACTGGCTTCATCCCAGTCAAGTGGAGGACAGCCACTGTCATCCCTTTGTACAAAGGTGGAGCATCCACTGATCCAGGAAATTATAGACCCATCAGCCTAACTACCTGATCTGGAAGATAATACAATGGATTATCATGGACCTCTTTAACAAGGACATTGGCAACCTCCAAGCACTCAGTCCCACACAGTTTGGTTTTTTCAAGGGGAAGTCATGCCTGTTAAATTTGGTTGACTTCTTTGAGACAGTCACCACAGCCATAGATGACAGAAAGATGGTGCACACTGCCTACTTTGAACTGGCTCTCTTGACTAGGCATCAATCCATATGTTACCAGATGGGTAGCAAACTGGCTCACTAATAGAACCCACCTAGGAAAAATAGGGGAAGCTACCTTAAGCAGTAGACCCTTGGGATCAGTCTTGGGGCCTCAGTTGTTTGGGATATACTTTTCTGAGGTGCAGACCAAAACCAGTGGGCTATGGCTATCCATGTTTGCAGATGACTGCAAGCTGGGTACTGTCATCAATTCCCCTTGTGTTGTGGACATCCTCCAAGAGCGTCTCACCCAAACAAATGACTGGTGCCAGAAACATGGCCTCAAACTAAATGACAAAATATGCATCATCAACTCCTTTGGGAAGAATGACATCCCCACAAATTATCACATTAATAACAAGGTCCTAAGCACACAATCAGTCGTGAGGGACCTGGGCACCCAGGTTGATAGCAAACTGACTTTTGACCACTATATTGCCTCTGTTGTACAGAAAGCTTTCTACATGGCCAACCTTATTAGGAAGGGTGTCTCATCCAGGGACAAGGAGGTCATAACATCCCTGTATTCTTCTCCTATAAGACCCATTACTGAGTGCAATGCCCCTTTCGGCATATACCTCAGGAATAATATGCAGCAGCTGGAGAGACCACAGAGGTTCCTAACCAGGAGAATCCAGGGCCTCAAACATCTATCCTATACAGATAGGATAAAAGACCTGTCCCTCTACTCAGTCTCATACAGACCCCTCAGAGGTGACCTCTGTCTGGCATACAAAGCAATCTCAGACCCTGCCTTAATGGGACTACTGCATATCTGCAAGTAAAGCTCCACATGTGTGACCTCAGCCTGGTCTGTGACATAAATAGGACTTGTTGACGGAACAGATTTGTGTCTAAGAGACTCCCCCTTCTGTGGAATAGACTCCCTCTCCACATCATGCAGAGTACCTCATTAACCCTTTTCAAGCACAACCTGGATAACTAAATGTAGAACAGAAAATACACCCCAGGGAGTCCACCTGTGCCCCTGCTGGACAGAGACATCAGGTACTGACTTGTTGGAACATGGGCTAAATTCTTGGCTAGCCTTGTAAGGGCCTCAGGGTCAATAGCCTAGTAACTTCCTATGATCCTATGATCCTATGGATAATCAGAGAATGACAGAAGGAATGAATGCCTGGTTACTCTGAGGAGATTACTGCATCTATTTATACCTCATGGAGCTAACCTGTTTTTGAATACAGTGCTGCATTGTTTAGCATTCTGAACAAAGCTTCCATAACAAACTTGAAAATGTAGAACAATTCATTACCAGAAATGTTACTGCTAGAAAACTTGAACTTTTCAGAAAGGTTTCAGGAACTGTCATTTACTGTTTTTCTTACAGGTTACTAGGAAATGATGCAGGTATCATCTATAAGGCAAGATCTGAGCTGGTTTAATTTGAAAGTCTGTGCCCGGAATGCAGCACTAGGTGAGCTATCACCATGTCTGATAACCCAACGCTAAAATGAGTAACAATAACAGCAAAAAGCATATGAAAGATAACATCCATACATGGGAATTAGAATTTATCCCCATGCCTTTGGAAGGCTAATACATTTAAAATTTGACACCTAAAACTATAAATCTATAGGATTTCTCTGATGTTAATCAAAAGTCTTTTTTTATTGCAACATAGAAGATCTTTACAAAAAATGTTACCTACCCTGCTGAACTAGAATTCTAGTAAAAGAAATAAAACATAAAGCACAGCCCTTAGGATGCCAAACTGATGTTGAATATCTGGGTTTTAATCTAATTGGTGCCACATACATACCCTGTACCCCTAAACAAGTACTGAAAGGCCCTGTAAAAGGTATGAAGGGTATATAAATGTTTCAGTGAAAAGGTCTAGTTAGCGAAAAAGAAGAAAAAAAATATATTTTTCACCCATTACCCTGTCACTTCCAGTTTTTCCTCCCTGCCCAATAAGTCCATCCACCTTCTGTCAGAGGTCTCAGCATTAGTGAAAAAGAAGTAATGAGCAATGTAGACTGGAACTGCTATTTTATTACATTTCAATAGTGCGTGCTTACATTGTTTATCAGTAAGAGTGCCATATACATCTTTTATTTATTTTACTTCTCAAAAACACTTCAAATTGATGAGTCACAAACACAGTAAAATGATAAATGGCGCGCGCGCGTGTGTGTGTGTGTGTGTGTGTGTGTGTGAGTGTGTGTGTGTGTATGTGTCTGTGCGCATTCAGGAGACAATGTAGCAAAATGTTACTCATGCAGCTATTCCCAGAACATCAGGTTTGTGGTGCGCAGAGATGAGCAAAGATAATATTCCTGTGAATGAAAAAAAAATTTCATTTCCACATATACACCACAATAATTCAAATAATTTGTGCTGTTCTTGTGAAATGCAGCTGTGTAAACTGACCTTTAGTTAAATTTCAAACAGCTTCAATTCAAATAACTTGGCATCACTGTGTGGCCTTGAAAATGTTCTTATCCAAAATAATGATGTAGCTTTTCCAGCAAGTAGTGCTTCTTTTTTTTAATTAATCATTGTCATTTTGGAGGTGACAGCACTACAATTTACTGATGATATTCAACACAAAAACTGAGACATCACAGGTTTAAAACCACAGCAGAGATCAATTATCTTTCTGTGACCCTGGACAATTAAGCCTCTGTAAAGTCTTATGCCAAGAAGGTGACACTAATTTTAGACAAAAAATACGAGTCTGCTTCTCATCAGGTCTATTCTGACTAAACAGTTTGCACATTTATTTAGATTCTTATACAAATTAGCATCCTTAAAAAAAAATTCTGGGGAGAGAGAGGTAAAAAGCAACAAATCTACCCTGCTCAGAATCACTGAAATCATAATAGAGTTGCCAGTTGACCTAATCAGTGTGCCATTTTCTGTTGTTGTTAAGTATATAATGCAAAATCAAGGACACATTTTTATCTGCATTGTAACTATTGCGCAGACTAAAACTGGACAAATTCCAACACTGTTTAGCATAAGACAGTGTCTGCTGTTTAGTTTCATCATGATATTAAGGCCTTTATATAATTCATTTATTAATTAGATAAACACAATAAATACAAGTGCATCTTTTTCATGTATAGTCCAGTAAACTATACATTTAAAGTAAGGAGTCATCTAGTTATATGAATTGTTCTAACTCACATAATATGCAAGTAAATACTAAGGGGATTAAACCCAGAACTGCAGAATAATCCTCATTAGCAGCTCCCAGCAGCATGTGCCTGTGATATTCTGCCAGTCCATTTTAATGTTGCATTAACTATAATCAAAAGGACGCCTTCTCAAACGAATAATGTTTGACTGACTTGTGAAATGTTGAATACTGTCTGGCTCATACAAAATGCATGGTCTTCATCAAATAGACTAGTTAGGACAAAGGAAACCACATTATCATGAAATACCAATCTATCTTCTAAAAGTAAATATGGTAATGGAAAAACATAAGTACATTTGTGTATTTTCTGTCATGCAACTTAATGAAAGCAGTTAGCAAATTAAATATCAGAGAGCTATGTATCTCTGTGACTTGGGTGACAGTGAAGAGTAAGCTTTTCTGAGTGACACATGGTTAGGGAGAGTGGTGTACCTGCTGCCTTTAGGATTCTATGGTGGCTAATGATAAGTGAGCTAAAAAAGGAGGGAGTGTGTAGACCGGGTAACATCATTAGGTGGTACCCTTGCACCCTGGAGAAGGAATAATCACAACTTTATAATTTGTAATGAGAAATAATCTTTGCATTTTAGCTTCTTGCTTAGATGTTACTGATTTTCTAGTAAGAGTTTTAGGGTTTCACTATACTGTACTGCAGAGTTCAGCTTTTGTGCTGTGATATTTCAAAACAGAACAAAAATGCTGTTTAGTCTTTTTTACTTGACCATCCTTCTAGAACGGATGAGGGATTGTCCCTAATAAATGGCTGCAGCAGTTAATGTTTTAACTGAGAGGTTCATTGCACATTGAGCTTTACAAATGTCATCCCATCTTCTCAGGGTGGGGGGAGGCAATAACTAATCTGCAATGTAATGCTAACCACAAATTAAATGATAATAATCTTGAATCATTAGGGTAATTTTATATAGCACATACAAGTTTACAAAAACTGCAGGAGAAAAAATAGTTGATGATTCTGATTATGATAAAGGATCTATTTTGTGTGTCTGGAGCTCTGATCTTTTACACCCTCTATCTCTCTCTGTCTTCTTTGTTTTGTTTACTCATAGTTGTTGATATTCCATGATAAGGAAATGCAATAATCTTATCTTAGAACGTCTCTATGAAACATCCAATAATTAAATAAATGATTGCATGATATACAGCTCTGATTTAGATATCATTTTTGGGCATAATATGTTGTATTCAATGACTGAGCTTTGCTATGTGAATCCACTGCATCTGTACAAATCTTCTAAGCTCAATTCAGAGTAACTTAGTCATTAAAGCTTGAAAATGATAGTACAAGTACACCCATGCTTGTAATGTGGGAACTCAATCATGTCAGTTTATGAGTATCTGTAACAATCTGCCTGCAATAATTTTTATCCTCACTGTGATGGTACTGCTGCTTAGAGAAAGGTCTGTGGTAAACATTGTAACACTGATCTTACTCTATCTCCAAGGTGTATTAGCCTCAAATACCTACTGATGCCTTACATGCAAGTATTCACAATCTTGACAGAATCTAGATTGCAGTGTAAGTGGAATTATTCAAGAAAAGTGACAGGAATTTATCTAAAACAAGAATAATTTTGAAAAAGAAGTGCTTCTACAAGGAATTACTTGGAATTACACTTAAAAGAAAAGAAATGTTCCTGACAAAACACTTTCACATTTCATAGTCTTAAAGCATTCAGTTATTGGGATCTTCAAACTACTACAGGAGAAATGTCCTCAAAAAAAAAAATAAAAAATTCAAGTCTTATCTTCTCGACAAGAACTTCCTATCAAGACAGATAAATTTCAGTCAGAACTAGACAAAATTGATAAAAACTGTTTCAAATAAAATGAAATGTTGAGAACAAAGATGGAAAACAAAAATCCAGATTAAAAAATGGAAACAGCACTGAATGACACATATGAAAGGTTAAAGGAAGATGAGACATAAACTAAATTTCTTATTAAACAAAAACAAATGGCTACACAATAAACTGGAACATTAGAGAACAGTGAGAGAATGCATGATCTGAGAATATTTGGAGTCCTGGAATATCTGTGGGAGAAGATATGGTTGCTTTGCTAACAACGAGGATATCACAACTCCCGCACCTTCAAGAAGGTTTGTCTTATGGTATTGAAAGGCTAAACTAAAAAAATAAATAAATAAAGAGCCCACATGTTTGTGGTATCATAGCTTTTATCTTTAGTATTGAAAGGGTACACAGACCAATAGGTAAACCCATGTCCACAAAACATGATGCCCCACCAAGATATATTGTTGTGAAGTTCCTGTTCTTTTTGATAAAGAATTTGTCTTAAAGACTGCCTGGTCAAAATCTCCTCTGAGAATGGGTCAGCAAGAGAGTGATTTGACAATTATTCTTCATATTCCCTGGAAAACAGAAAATAATTCTGGCCAATAATAACATCTTTAAAACAAATAAATATCAAAACCCACCTGCTGTACCCTACCAGGCTGACTCATTTTCATTCTACAGTTGAGACAATGTTCAGCTCAGTAGAAAAAACATGTAAGTTTGTCTCAAACATCAATCTTATAACATAAATGGAAGATATGGATTTTTCCACAACAAAAATGAAAATATCCCCTGAGAAAAGTAATGGAAATGGAAGAACAACCACAAAACCTGAAAACATTCAGGACATAGCAATACAGTAAAGAGGGAAACACTGACTCTTCTGTAATAATCTACTTGAAATCTAAACAATCATTTTGACTAATTCACTTAACATTTAGCAGTTAAAAAGGTTATTTAACTAACTACATGCCCATCTCCCCTTCTTTCCTACTAGGGGAGTATTTCAGTCTTTAAGGCACAGTTCTAGTGTGTCAGTAAGGTAAGCACCCTCATTCAATACTACTTATCCACAATTCTTTCATGCGCAATTTGGTATCATTTTATTTTTCTTCAGTTCTAAATTTAAAGTTACATAACTGTGCTTTGTTTATGTAAGTTAGTAACTCTGAAATGGGAGCTTTAAGATGCATTACTATGTTAAACTTAAGTAGTTATGGTTTACAGGTGTGATATATTTCTATTGATCTAGAATGGTTCTTTTTTTTTTCTTTTGTCACATTAACTTAGGATGTGTTTGAGCTCTTTAGACACCCACAGAAGTGATGATTTTTTTCACTTACAGTACTCACAGGTCTTGCCTAGAACATGAGTTTTTGGATTATTGTAAGCTAAGTAAAATTACTTGCAGAGCAGCTTGATTATATTCTGTCTGGTTCCAAATCAGTGTACTTATTCTGTCACAGGAAATTAGATTTCTTTCCTGGTGGTACAGATCAGTAACACATTAGCTTTATAACAAAAAACAATCAAGTGAATGACCAATTTGTATATAACCAGGAAATCAAATGCAAATAAAACACGTATCAACCAAACACCGACAATGATCTGTATATCACAGCATTTATTTGAACATTCTTGTTGCTTACTTTACAACTTTATTACATTAGCATCGTAATACAAAAAGATAAGTAATATAGAGGTGCTAAGGAAGCTTATTGCTAATGTAACTCACATCTGCCTTAAAGACAGAGGGACCATCCCCACATGCAAATGAAGCTGGGCATGCTTCATAGTCACATGGAAGCAAGCACTGTCAAATGGGAAATGAAGAGTGCAATAAAGGAAACAAATAAGGGGATCATAGTTTTAAAAAATAGTTTTAATATTTCTGCCATTTGTCCCTAATGATTTTCCCAGAACGTATTCTCATTGCTGCTCATAGAAACAGATGTTTTTCATCTGATCCAATATAGCAATAGTGATTTATTTTTTATGTCTTATACTGGCATTTATATGATATAACTTTTGAAAGAATCAAGTTTTTACTTTCATATGAGAAATTACAACTAAACAGTCTATATATGGATTATTAATACAAAAATGATCTAATTTAAGCCTTTATATAAGGAGTTAAACAATTTACATAGAAGAGAATTACACTTGTTCCCAGCTCTTGGCTCTCCTTATAGACTTGGGGTAGAAAACTTAAACCATGGCGCAAGGGTAACAGCTGTTACATTGTCAAAGACACCTTCATCCTCTTGACATCTAATAGGCAAAAAAGATTATATTTACTGTGAACACGCTGACTTATTAACAAGTTATAAAACACCTAATATTAACTGATCTCATATCTCAACTATTGATGCCCAGTGTTGGAAACTCATCCCCACCTTTTTTTTTGCCAAAGGACTTAACATTGATCACTGCTGGCATTATGTGTAATACCAGAATGTCTCACCATCTATAGATATTTATTAGATAATTTAAAAAATGAGAGAAAAGATAATCATTTACAACTTCACTGCATGTTAGTATTAGATTTATATTTTAGAATTCCTCAGAAGTGTTTTGCTTGAACAAGTTAAAACTCATGGTGTCAGCTTCCAACTTTGGAAATACACAAAATAAACTGATACCCAAAGCAGCAATGGATGCACAATACAATTAAAGTCAGCGTCACGATAAAACTCTTCTTTAATAGACCAAGCGATGTAGATAAAACAATGGTTAACAAAGATTGAGCGCTTTCATCCACATAAAAGTGGATCATTTTTATGAAGTCCACTTTTATGTGGATGAAAGCTCTTAGTCTTTGTTAACCATTGTTTTATCTACATCGCTTGGTCTATTAAAGAAGAGTTTTATCATGACGCTGACTTTCATTGTATTGTCTTGAACAAGGCCTTAACTATTGTGGAAAGTTTAGATATAACTTATTAGAGAATGGGTAACTTTTACATCAGTACCATGATTGGAGAACCAATGTTCTCCAGCAGGGGATTAATGTAGAAGTAATGCCAACTGAAAAATGAATCAACTCCTTCACTACAGCATATCAAGCTGCCATGGAGCACAGACAGAAAAAAAAACTAACAGCCACCATTATTTTACGCTCACTAAGCAGCACTTCTGCTGTTTAGCGACTGTAAAATGTAAAAAAATAAGGAAGAAAATAAAAAAAGTGTGTATGTGTGTGTGTGTGTGTGTGTGTGTGTGTGTGTGTGTGTTTGTCTGTGTGTGTAAGTGTTTGCATGCATGTGAGTGAAAGTGAGATCAATTGAGTCATTATTTTACACTCGATAAGCAGTGGTTTTGCTGTTTAAAAATATATAATAATAAAAATAAAAGGTGTATATGCGTGTATGTATCTGTATGTATGTTTCTGTGTGTGAATGAATGTGTGCATGAAGGCAAAAGAGATGTGTGTGTATATGTATGTGTGTGTGAAAGCAGAAGAGACTCTGAATGTGTGTATGAGAGAGCGAGAGTGAACAGTGAGCTCAATCGAGTTGTTATTGTATACTCGCTAAGCAGTGCTTTTCCTGTTTAGCAAGTATAATGTAAAAAAGAAAAGAAACTTAAAATAACAAAGTGTGTGTAGTTTGTGAGTGAGAGTGTATGTTTGAA